>NC_142928.1:60346014-60361014 GCF_046866305.1 Octopus bimaculoides
GTGTTTATAAACCACATCTGAAAAGTTAATGAAATGCTAAGATATAGCAATAAAAGATCCTGTCACCTACCCATATTATTTAAAAACCTACTCCCCCATATTAGACATAGAATCTCCTGCTTATCTTCCTTTACAGAAATATTTGATAAAGCAGCATCTTTTTACCTAAATACATCTAAGGTTATGTCTCCTTGCCAATTCTGTCCTTTTGAAACATATTTGAAGGGGATGATACATCCATAAGAAACGTGGGCATCGAATAATTATCAACAAATGTGGATTTTAAATCCTAAGGTACCCTTAACTAAGTTGCTTAGGTATATTGTGAACAACCCCTTTGGTCATGAATGATCATGGGATTGCACCTAGAAAGTTACTCTCTGATGTACAAGTCCGGGCAAAGTTGTTTGTGGAAGGCTAGCCGTTGTTCATGGATACCAACCTCTCATACCCCTGCCAACGATGTTATCCAAATGAAAGGCAAAGGCCGAGACACCTTGGCAGCAGTGACGTTACAACTCATTTCTACTATTGAGTTAACTGGAGTAACGTGAAATAAGGTGTCTTGCTTAAGAACACAACACACAGCCCGCTCCGCAAATCGAAATCACGAACACATGGTTGTGAGCCCGAAGCTCTAACCGCTGGCCCATTCGCTTTCATTTTTTATTAATTATATTAATATATATGTGTATGTGTGTGTGTGTGTATGTATGTATATATATATATATATATATATATATATATATATATATATATATATATATATATATATATATATATATATATATATATATATGTATGTATGTATGTGTGTGTGTGTGTGTGTGTGTCATTATTCAGTTGATTTCAAGATATTTTTTACTAATAGAGAAAACGTGAAATCATGTTAACCAAATGCATAAAGTAAACATATTGTTCTTGCTAATTGTAAGTTTGTTGCTATTTGGTTTCATGCAGCAATCCAAAATGACAGCAATCGCTTACTTGCTTCTGAATTCTTACATTTGACATGTCCCCCCCCCCCCCCACCCCAATTTATCTGTAATTACTTTCCCACTACCTTAACTTTTCTAAGGAGTCACACTTGTTATATTCTCTGCTTGAAACATGATGGGAGCTCCATGAAACTATCTTGAGCTTCAACGGACCTAGTTCAATCAAGTTTCTGGATTGATACGTTTGCCAAATCGTCCATGAATATCCTGAGTGTAATGGCACTATAACTTTTATTTCAACGGCTATTCTTCAAAACGTTCTGCCAATATCAAGTGGCTTACACACACACACACACACACACACACACACACACACACACACACACACACACACACACACACACACACACACACACTCACACACACACACTTCTAAAGAGATATATAATTATGTAGGCATGCGTACGGACATACACATTTGCAGACACGTGCGCATGGCACATGCAAATGTAAATTTGTCTCTGTGTGTTTATCTGCAAACGTGTCTACGTCCCATTTTGTGTGTGTGTGTGCTTATCATTTTATACATCTCACTACCTCAACGATACACCCACACACATACACACGCTCATACACAAAATACTAACGTCAACGCTCACACACACGCACGCACACATCTACACAAGCACACGCACAGAGCAATTATTGATTTTCTGGAGCAAAAGAAATGTTTTCCACGTCTTACATGCATTTATGCATGCAAGATGTATGTGTTTGTAGAGATCTGTGTCTCTATGTATAGTGCTTTATAAAAAAGATATACAATTGTAAGAGGAAAAAATAACCTATGAAAGTAGTGGAAAGAAAAGCAAATTAACAGTCAAATAAATAAACTAAACAAGCAAGTAAATAAATAAATAGATAAATAAATAAATAAAATGTTGTATTTAGCTAATGGTAGTATGAAGACATTATTGCTGCTCAGATTTTAAGAGACATTTTCATTAGCAGTTTAGCACGAAAAAACGAAAAGAAAAAAAAACGAACAACTCCACCGCCATTACGACAAATCACAGAATCTAACGCAGATGCAAATGTAAAAAGAAAAAAACAAAAGAAAAAAAAAACAAATGGAAAGCCATTCAAAAACCATTGAAACAACAACAGCAGCAGCAGCAGCAACAACAACAGCAACAGCTATAACAACAAATACAATGATAGTACTGATAATTTATAAAATATTCTGAATGATAATTATACAATAAAAACAGAAAACGAAAACGCAATATTTATACTTACATACAAACACACATACACACGCGCGCGCGCACGCACGCACACACACACACACACACACACACACACACACACACACACACACACACACACATATATATATATATATACCTATAGAATTTATATGTAAGTATGTATGTTTGTATATATTGTTACTACTCTGTTGTCAGAAAAAGTGATAAAAAGTATAATTTATTTGATAGATATGGAATACTGCGCTTGATAATCCTCGTGATAATATAGTTTTTTATTTTTAATTTTTTGTTATACAATGCCATAGAGTCTAGTAGTAGTGGTGGTGGTGGTGGTGGTGGTGATGATGGTGGTGGTGGTGGTGGTGGTGGTGGTGGTGGTGGTAGTGGTAGTAGTAGTAGTAGTAGTAGTATGCAGTGCAATGCAGTCTATTGCAGTGCAATGCAGTCTATTGTAGAGTTTCGATGGAATTGAAGAAAATATGGTCTTGACAACAGAATGATCTGATTATATTTCTTGCTCTATATATTGTCTTAATTGTCTGTAGTACGGAGTTCTTTTATTAACTTTATTCATTGATTTTATTGCGGATTTATTAATGTAATGTTTACCAGAACACAATTGTAATTAACCCTCCGTAATCGTCTGTAAATGTTGGCAACAAATATGATTTTTATGCATCATATTCGTCCTTGAAATTCATGTTAAAAGCATTTAATCTGCATTTTATTTCCAACATCCCTTAAGTATTGTAGCTATATTTTATTTCATTCCCTTTATAAGATTTCATCCAAGTAATTCACTGTCTCATATAGATAAAACACAGCCACATAATTCGTCCAATAATTATGTATTAGAGTCATTAACTTAATGCTTTCATTGGATGTTGAACACCCTATGTAACATCAACTAATAGGGTGTTTAGAGACAAATTTACAAGGAATATTAATTTCAAATTGAAGATATCATGGTAATATTTCTTGGTAGCTGATCGATATTGCAACGTTTCTTCCTAGTGATTAGATTCTTTCGTTTCCTGTCAGTTGCAATGGTGTCATTTGCATAACTAACGCCATTTTCGTTTTGTTTAGAATGAATAAAGTGACATTTCACTTTATTTAGGCTTCAGTTTTAATTAAAATATATAGTACTGGCAATACTATGCATTGTAGGATATAACAATACATGGCGGCGCATTCTATATAAAACTGAGCATACATACTACACAGTACTGGTAGGGTACACAATATTGTGATTGTAGAACAGATTATATAGTATTGTTAGTGTGTATCACTTGGACAGCCCATACAGTTCTAGTCGAATAGATTATATAGCACTGGCAGGAGAGAATATTTAATACGGCGTATACAGACTAACTAGTATTGGTGAAACAAAAACTATGCAGTATTGGCTGTACATATTGTACGGAACTCGCTGTACCCATTATAGTATTGACCAAATTATATAGTATTTGAAATATACAGGCTATACAGTACAAACAGTACAAACTACACAGACTGGTACGACAAACTATATACTACTGGCAGGATAAACTACATAGTGTTGGTAATACTGATTATATAGTACTGGATGCACTATATATATAGTACTTGTAGAACGTATTACATAGTACGGATAGGACAGTTGACATTGTGTGGTAAAAGAGGCTATATAGTACATGTAGGACAGAATGTATGGTGTTGGTAATATGAAATGGCAGTCTATTTCATACTGGCACAGTCCAGTGGCACAGTAAAGGTTGTCCAATCTCATTTAATCTTGCGGTATAAATATAAAACATAAAAAGATATCTCATCTACATTGATAATTTTGATGGAATTTGACCACATAAATGTGAACAAAATGCAAATTAGTAAATGTTGCAAGTAAATATTTAAATTGCTAATTCGGGAAAAAGGGCAGAAAAGTCTTTGTTGGATGGCGTAGATATAACTGTGAGATTATTATGGTTTAGAAAATTGTACTGTAAATATTTTATGCAAGGTGTGTATGATCAGTAATTACTCTATTCTATAAATTCACACAAAACATTATTATAAAGTACCAGCGTAACGGAAACATCTTTTCGATTAAATGTAGGCCCTGTGAGGACCGATTCGAATAGTGTTGTGGGGCTAATTTAATCCACTTTCTATAATGGTTCTAATTCACTTCACTTTCAAAAGAGCTTGATATAAGTACCCTCTATGGTACGGTAGTCTACGCGACTACCTTATAATATTGGTAGTTACTCCAAGCAGGAAAACACAAAGCACTTTTTGCCAAAACAACAGAAATAAATTTCTAGGTAGCCGATTGCGAGAGCACTAACCATTAGAATATATCGTACTCAACCTTAGATTGTGCTTTCTAAAAGTTTAAGAGAGAAGTTTACAGTATTGGTGTCATCAGAAATCATCATTAAAAAAAGAAAAACAAGGAGAAAACCGCCCTACGAGCAGTTTTCTCCTAGCTCCTTGACAATATTTTCACATTTGATTCCCAATTCTAATCATTTTTATATTTCACGTCTAATCATTTCTTTGTATAATAGTGCTCCTTTGCTTAGTAAATATTGCTTTCATTATTTTATCACAGTCATAACCTCTCTCTCTCTCTCTCTCTCTCTCTCTCTCTCTCTCTCTCTCTCTCTCTCTCTCTCAAACAAACATCGCGGTACTCCAACAACAGAGGGAGAAGCAATTTATCAAGTTTTACCTTCCCCTCAAAGCATCATAGAGATTACAATTCAGAAGCAACATCTGTAAGCTCTGCAGTGTATGAGAGAGAGAGAGAGAGAGAGAGAGAGAGAGAGAGAGAGAGAGAGAGATAGAGAGAGAGAGCACATTGAAAACAATGAATGAAATAAACATAAAATGAAACAAGTATAAATAAAAGGGCATTATTACAGGTGTATACGCCCCTAACTTTGTTGCCTCATAACGTCCAGAAGAATGGATACTTTTTAACAAAATTTTCTGCAAATACCGCTTAGATGTTGTGGCTTCAGAATATGTAGGGATTCATGAGAAAGACATTTTTCCGACGGGATGGAGAGAGGAGCTTTGGAAAATTCCCAGGATCTGACTTTTTTTCCGTCATAACTTTCAGGAAAATAGGTATCTTGTAATGAAAATTTATACAAATTCCTTTCAAACGGCGTAGATTACGATTATAAAGAAATTTGTGGGGAAACGTTTTTCGGGGATCTTTCCTATTTTTTTAAACTACAGTCTTCGAAATGATGGGGTTGGAGATGGGGGTGCATCTTTGTATGAAAAGGTTTTGAAAATTGTTTTTTTTTTACAAGCCCCACCCTTCCCTCATCATCTCACTCCGGATCTATTTTGGCCTGTTTCTTTTGTTTTTCTTTTTGCACTTCGGAACCATGGGAAGAGCATTTTCATTAAAAAAAGAATTGTTAATATTTCAAGAAGGAAATGTGAGTGATTTAAGGGGGATTTGACTGTTGTTTCTAGCACATCCAAAGACAAACCCCCTCGTTTCTTTATCAATCTCGCATGTATTGATGTTTTTTAATATTTTCCCTCATAAATACATTTATATGCTATAAAAAAGAAAATTTGAGAAATTATGAACTTTTTCCAACCCCACTCCTTGCTCCCGATTGTTTCTGTTTAGAAATTAAACTATTGGAGGTCCTGAGAAGTTCATTGCTGTCATTTATCCACAATGATTTTAAAAATACATTACGAGGTGTACTTGCATAGCAAGTGACTTGAACTGAGATCATGTGCTGAAACAAAAACAATTTGCAGCATGGATGATGTCTGTAAGCCATTCAAGAACATACAAAACAGTTAGTTTCACTTCAACATTTAAATTTCATTTGTGTCAGAATATTTTCGTCGCTTTGAAACTGCGACCTGTTCACTGACAAAACATCACAAAACTGATGCAGCACGAAATTTAAATGTTGAAGTGAAACTAACTGTTTTTGTGTGTTCTTGAATGGCTTACAAACATCTTCCATGCTGCAATTGTTGTTGAAAAACAAAAGTGTGATGCAAAGGATAATTCATTTTAATAGCACACTTTTCGGTTAGAAAATGTTTTTTCTTACACACACAAACACTGCTTCGCTTGATTCAGGTGGGGTTAAATGTTTAGGTTACAATTTATTTCGTTTTTTCTTCTTCCACCAATGGATCACGCGTGTGTTACTTCGGTATTATCATTCCATAAAATATCTTTAATAGGAGAAAAATATTGAAAAAATATCAATACATGTGAGCATGAAAAGGAGTAGCGGTGTTTGGGTTGTGCTAGGAACAACAGCGAAATTTCCCTTGAATTGTTCCTCTGAAAATATTTACAATTTGTCTTCTTTTTTTTTCTTACGAAAAGGCTCTTCCTATAGTTTTAAGTTAAAAATGAAAATGGCCAAAATCGGTCCGGATAGTTATTATTGCAAGCCTTTTAGCGTTCCAAACGGCCATAAGAACAAAATCACTTAAAAAAATTTTTTACAAAAATTATACGGGTAACTTAAAAAAATTTCATTCAATAAATAATGTTTTTACATTATGTATACATTAATAGAATAAACTATCGGTTTTCCAAATAGCGAATTAAAACTTGAAATAAAAACATTAAAAGAGAAAATGAGAATGGAATACTCTGCAGTGAATGCAATGAATATTTAAATTTACGAAAAAATGGATTTTAAAAATTCAGTAAACTTGAGAAATCGAAATTATAGGTAATATCTTAGAACATGAATTTATGAAAGTATTTCCAGTCGGTCAGCCGTTCAATAATTGCTTTCTTTTAGTGCTTTTAGTAATTGTTATATACCTAATTAATAAGCCGCTTTCTCCTTTATAGTATTTAAAAAAATGCCATACTTCTTTTTATGTGTGATTTCCGATAGTTCGGTAAAAATTTTAATTCGTGCTATTTGTGATTTAATAATCTAAACAGCACTCAGTTATTTTGCCTCTACTTTCAAGCAAGTATATATAAAGGACAATAAACTAATTTAACTGTTGAGAACGTGTTAGCAGTTAACAATTGCGAGTTTATATAATGTCAAAGTATTACCTTAAATGTGTTGCTATTAAGAGCTGTGTAATAAAAACAAACGCCTTAGTAGCAAAGAGATTTTTCAGCGAACGGTGGCAATACACATAGAAACTGTGGGATTTCTTCGAAAATCTACAAGGCCAAATAATTAGTTCTCTTGTTATTTTGGTTCTATTGATCGACAGCTTGCAATGTATTTGCTGTTAACGTCCTTTCAAATTATCTGCTGTCGAGTTACAAGCTTCAAAGCTCTTGTTATATTTACAGTCACTTCTTTTTGTAATTCAGAGATGCTTAAACATTCATTTCTTAGTTCTAGTCATATTCTGAGCTGTAGTTCTATAATAATACCTAAATCAATTGTTGCTCACTTCTGTAATAAGTGAATAACTTATATGTTTCATTAGATAAAAATTGTTTCGATACTACTGTATCTAATATTGATTTCAATGAAAATGCAGTGCTGGTCATCATTTACCTTTTCAGCAAAAAGAAAAAGACATATAAAAAGCACATTATGCTTTCATTTTAATAAAATTGAAAAACTTAAATGAAAGGCTACGAAATAGGAAATTTGATATGTATGAATATGTATGGTGTTGAAATTAGAAATGCTAGTGGTATCTTTTAATGTTTTCACGTCAATGTAAATATCAAGGTTTATAATGAACATTTACCAGACAAAAAAGTTCATTCTTTTTTCTGAGAAGAAAATAAGGAAGAAGTAGCTTATAGGTTGACTTAAGTTGTACCTGGTCGACTCTTGCCAAGAAATATGATCAATTATTTATCAATATAATAATCTAAAATTTCATGGTTCCAAACCTATGAGATATCTATTTCACTGGTCGGTAAATCTTTTAAACAGAAATTTCCGGTGTGAAATACAACTGACAGGGAGAAGACACCTTTTAAACAACGTATAGCTTTAATCAGTTGTTTAAATAATAACTAACTAGATTTGTTTTCTTGGTGCTGGCACTTAATCCTTTGAGTAGCCTTCCTTGACTACTTCCAATACCCTGTTGTCACGTATTAGAAAATGTTTCCTCATTTTATATTTGCATTGTAGCCATCTGTAACAAGATTGTAACTTATATTATTCTTACTTAACTATTTCCGATAATGGGTCTTTTTTTTTATGTTACAATGTTTTGTCTTGTTGGATAACGAGCTAAATAAACACAGCTTTGAAATGTGATAGGTTTGGATGTGAATATTCTGTATTCTAAATTGATTTTCTTGAACAACTCGTAGAAATGTTAGCATGATAGATCTTATAGTTTAAATTATGTCTTCTTTGCTGTCTTTGTATATGTACAAGACTTATATCTATTTATAATATACTTTAAGTTCGTATATCAAAATAACTAGGATATCTCGACATATATATATTTCTACCATTTCTACTCATTACTTTCTGCACACCACTTTCCTTAGATAATGCAACTGCAACTATAACATCCTACATATACTTTTATTTTTACTTTTATACTCTTATTTCCCTTTATACTTTTTATTTCCACCCTTTTCCAAAATCACTCCTTATACTGAACTCCACTATTTCCCTCTATTTAACCCTCGCACGTCGACTCTGATGAAGGGATATCCCTAATATCCCAGAAACAGATGTAAGACTAACTTTCTCTTTATAAATGTCCTTGGCTTTGTTGTCTCATTTTATTTGCTATATACATCCTCTTACAAGACGTGCATTAGATTCCTCACTCGTATTGTTATCGAACTGAGAGTTTAACTAAGGTTCTTCCATAGCACTTACGTAGCTTTACCTGCCACCTTGTGTCTTCTAGATGCCAATACTTCTCATACCCTTATTTCCTTGCTAATACAAGCTTATGTAATCTTCTATAACGGATTAACAACAATTCCTTAGTTTCTCTCTTAAGGGCATACCTATTCCTTCACAAAAAACTTTCCTCTTACTCATCCGAGAAATGCAGTGGAATGCTTTCCATGATAACCGTAAGAACCGGATCGATAATAATACCAACACATACAATCTTCGATCCTATACACATATTCCACACAATCCCCCCGACTCGACAAATTCGAAGCGGATATACTTCATATAATTAGGAACATTAAATTCTCTAAATATAAATCCTCCTTCCAAAAATAACTTATCCAAACTATAAAACGAATATCTTCGTCGCCTAAATTGCACGTCTTCTCAGATATAACGGGAAATATGTATTCTATTACTATCGAGGAATACACCAAATTCATCAAGAATGAACTATATAAGTCTTCTAAGCTGGCACCGACATCTGCCTTTGACAGTATCAACACTAGCCAATGCAAATTTATGAACAAACTACACGTGGACGATCGCAGACAACCCTACTGCCCTACATCTCCAGACGTAAACTTTAAGGATAATAAGAAGAACTTCATAACTAAACCATCTATACACCTCATATGCTGTACCATATCCGACCTGGAAAGAATAAGCAAGAATATTCTGGATAAAATAGTACCAATGGTTAAGGAGAAATTGAACGTCAACTAACGGTCCTATACAGGTGAAGTCATAACATGTTTCCAACACTTAAACATCAAAACCTCTACTTCTTTCCTACACTTCGATATTAATAATTACTATTCCTCTATTTTCCCTAATTTCTAAATGAAGCTCTCCTTCTCGCTAAGAATCTAACTAACCTAACCCTAGTAGAAATTAACATATTTTTTAATGCCCGCAAAAACCCTTATTTTTTCGAGGACAAACGTTGGTGTCGGACCAACTATGACAATAACAATAACTATAGCAAATTCTTTGACATTACTATGGGATCATCCGACTCCACCCAAGTCATCGACCTCGTTGGACTATACATACTCCACCAGCTCCGAATACATTTCGTTATATATATATATATTTATACCATTTCTACACACTACTTTTTATACACCACTTTCCTCGGATAATAGAACTGCAACTATAATATTCTACATATATTATATGAAACCTCTAGACACCACAGCTCCCTCTGCCCTGACGCAGTTCAGCGTGTAAAACTGCTTTTGGGAGCTTGCCGCCCTCCATCCTGCAAGCATGTCCGGCCCAGCTCAGCTGTGATGAGGTAGTTAGGGCCTCCGCGCTAACTGCGCCAGCACAGCGCAGGATTTCTATATCAGGAATGAGATCCTGCCATCTGATATGCAAGGTAGAGCGCAAATAACGAAATTGGACATGCATCAGTGCCTGCAGTAGAGTGTCATACATTCCATGGCGTGGAGGCAAGAGAGCAGTGCGATATTGTACACCTTCATCTTCGTGTTATGGACAGTGTCATGGCAGCTCCATAAACACTTCTCGGGAGATCCAAAAGCATTTGTGGGAGACTGTATTCGTTCTCAGCTTCGAGATCAGAACAGTTTGTACAAATCACTGCGCTGCCGAAATAGTAAAGGCCACGATGTACTGTAGGGGCAGTCCGTTTGCTGTCACTGGCTCGATACTCTCGATCTATTAGGGCATGTTGGTGGATGTTGGTAGAGCAGCTCGGTCTTCGGGTCGTTGATCTTAAGACCAAACTTGACTGTTGCACAAGAATATCTATATATCTGTATGCCTATCTACTAACATTGCAATCCAAGAACAGGATATTGCTATTAAATACCTAGTCAACAAAAAAGACAGTGAAGCTCTTAGAGTTCTAAGATGCAACTCTAAATGTAGATTATGTCATATTTCTGTGGAAAACATCACACATGTGATTAGCAGCTGCTCAAAAAATGCTATCAGGCTGCGACGTTGTCGCAAAAACAATATACAAAGCCATTCGGAAAAAGACTGTCCTGGAATAAATATAGAGAATCACCGTGTTATTGAATACGTACACAAATACCAGCACGAGAAATACTGGTGGAACATACCCATCAAAACATCTGTCAAGTGTATGCATAACAGGCCGGATATCCTTTTGAGGATAGAGAAGAAAATGTATATATGTAACGTTGCAGAGGTTAGCTGTCCACTGATGTGAATATCCCTTTGAAAATCAAAGACAAAGAAGATAATTATGGACAACTGCTTCAAAACCTCCAGTTTCTGTATCTGGATTACAAACTTACATTTATGCTAATAATAATTCGAGCATTTGGTTTTGTAAGTAAATGCCTGACTGACAGTCTGGAAAAGCTTGGATTTTCAGAAAAAGAAACCAACCAGTTGATTCACACATTAAAACTACAATCTGTAAGCAGAATAGTAAAACTACATAAGATTATTATCAGGTTTAAAATGTGACATTGTTTTCATTTTCTACACTTCAACGATCGAGTATTGTACCTGTGTTAGAAACCAGCTCCTTTATTCAGAGGAAGAGTTCAAAAGATTAAAACAGAACACACACACATACACACACACACATGCTCACACACACACACATACATACGTGTGTATGTGTGTGTATATATATTATGTATATATTATATATATATTATTTATATTACATATATATTAGATATATTATATATATATATATATATATATATATATATATATATATATGTGTGTGTGTGTGTGTGTGTGTGCGTATGTATGTATGTTTGTATTATATATATATATATATATATATATATACACCCACTGTGTATGAACATATATGTAATGTAATAGAAATATAATATTGTGACGTTCATAATATGAAACAGAATTACTATAACTACTGACTTTAAAATCGGGTTGCAGAGTGAATTTTGCTTGCTTATTGCTACGCATCTGAACCGAAACATATACTTTCAATGATTGAGCATACATTTCCGATATTAATGCTTTTTCTAAACATATTTTGAGAGATATAAATGTTTCAATTGTGATTAGAGCCAGAAATATTTTCTCCCTTTAGCAATCATCTAGTAAGAAGACATTAGTATCCCACAAACTATTAATTTGAGCAGCCATTAAAAAATCTAAGGTTTCGAGACTGGTTCAGTTATGCCCACTGACTGCTGACGTTTAATTCCGTTCGTTTGTTAAAGTAAATAAATTTTTAACTCATTCTAATATTCGTAAGGAAAAAGGGATCTGTCAGTTGTCACGCCTCACAAAGTTCACTCTTTGCTGCAATGTTCTCTTCTGTCACTGGGCGTGAGTCACTGGTATCAGACAGGCAAATCGAACTGATGTCTCCAGTCACGATCTCACCTCATGCAGTCTATATTGTCCTTTAAAAACTTCATCGTGACAAAAGCGTCGGCCAAGGTAGTCTCCATCCAGCTGTTCTACGTGTCCTAGCACGTACCCTGGTGGCTCCTCTGGCATCTCTTTTCAATCTTTCCCTTGAGCAAGGAACTGTAACGGAAGACTGGAAGAAAGCGACCGTATGTCTAATATTCAAAAAGGGCAGTAAGAAAGACCCCTTAATTATCGACCGGTCAGTCTGACATCCATCCTCTGCTAAGTAATGGAGACCATCGTCAAGAAATCTCTCATGAACCATGTCTTTACTGCAAATGCTTTATCCGACTCGCAGAATGGATTTCTACCCAGAAGATCTTGCCTAACAAATCTTCTCCTTCTTGAGGATTGGATTACAAGGACCATGGATGAAGAAGACTCGGTGGACGTGGTTATTTTTGGACTTCGTAAAGCCGTTTGACTCCGTTAATCACCGATTTCTCTTGCACAAACTTCAAGCATACAAGATTCACCCACTGGTGACTTCGTGGATTTCTTCCTTCCTGAGCCATCGAACATTTCGGATGCAGATAAATGGAGATCTCTCCGCGGAGACGAATGCCTGCAGCGGCGTTCCCCAGGTGCTGGAGCCAATAAATTTCCTTCTCTATATTAACGACCTGCTAGATTTTCTTGATGGAAGAGTCCTCCTATTTGTAGACGACGTCAAACTTTTCTCGCCTAGGAATCAATACGACATACTCCAATAGTCACTCAACCGAGCTTGGAACTGGGCAGAAGAATGGGATCTACCCTTGAACGCCTCAAAATGCAGCCATTTGCCAATAGATTCACATCCAAACTCTCCCTTGGCTATTGATCTCAAACACCAACATCTTAAGATGGTCCCTGAAGAAAAGGATCTCGGCATAATGATCGATACAACTTTCAAACCAACACGGCAGTATAATCGAGGCGGCGAACAAAATCAGAAAGAATATTTTCGTTATCCACCGGTCCTTTGTCAACCTTTCAATGGACGTCTTTCAGCTTTTATACGTCATTCTAGTTCGATCCATGTTCGAATATTGCATCCAGGCCTCAAATCCATATTTACTGACGGGTTCAGCGCTTAGCTACCCGTATGGTCGCGGGTTTCGTAAGCTTACGTATGAGGAACGATTCCAACGCCTGACATTATCTTCGCTCGAACGACGGGGGATACGAGGAGATCTCATCCTGGCTTTCGACATCTTCAACGGAATTGTAAACCTACCATTTGCGCAGTTTTTCACCCTTGTGCCGGATAGGGGTCTTCGTGGGCATGATCGCAAACTCTATCCCCGACACTTTCGACTCAACAGGTGGAAGGCCGCATTCTCCGTCCGTATCGCAGCCCCGTGGAACAAGCTACCACAAGATGTCATTCAACTTCCCACCAGTCCCCTGTCCAAAGAGGCTCTGGATAACTGTGGCGACTATGTATAAAACTGTATGTAACAATAATTGTTTTTTTGTTTTTTTTACATAGCTTAAGCACTTTGTGCTCTTCTCCTGCAAATAAATTTGATTTGATTTGATAATTTGATTTGAAAAGTTCATGTGAGTGAAAGCTCACTGTTCTATCATATTTCTATATTATCATTTTACTTTGTTCGATCACAGTGATATACTAATGTGTATGGAATGCTTCTCAACCAATCTATATAGAAAGAAAATTGAACAAATTAACGTTAAAATACTTAAATACAAGCCCGAATTTAGTTCTAGTTTTCAATTATAGGATATCACACCTTAATAACAGCAGCTAGGAATATCTAGTGTTTCTTTGCATTATATCCTAATACCGTGCATATTTTCTTCCATATTAAGATCTGAATAGCCAGTTCTTCCCAAATCGCCTAAGAAAGAAATTATGTGACCTTATGTAAGTAAAGGAACAAAGTGTCATTTAGAATGTTGTGTATCGAACATATTTTATTACAGGTACATAAATAGAAAATAGAAGTAAATTCTGGAAATGTGGTCGTGGTCTTGAGCTTATTTCTATAACCAAATAATCTTTAGATGTCATGGCAAATTAGGCTACATCTAACGTATGTAGACTTGAGAGTGTCATTTTAAATATGAATTGCAGTATATGTAAATTGCTGTAACAATATGGGTGCTATGAGTGGTTTTGTGACAAGATCAGGGATGTTATGCCAGTTTAAAATTTCAGATGCTAGTAAGAAAATATCAAAGTGGAGAAGAGAAAGGAAAATCAATAATGATTTAGCCTCAGAAAAAGGAAAAGGCCAACTAGGTTTTGAATTATAGCAAAGCCAGATATTTGTAATTCGCAAGTGCAGAGTTCAGAAAAGCAATGCAGCAGAGAAAACTGTTGTTATTTTCTGATTCAGAACACTGTAATATTACAGTGTAGCCTCTATGTATTACGGTCCTGGGGACGAACTGTCGTGGAATAGTTGATTTTATACATATATATATATATATATATATATATATATATATATATATATATATATATATATATATATATATATATATATATATATACACGCACACTTGTACACTTGCACACACGCACACAAACATATA
>NC_142928.1:60368514-60438514 GCF_046866305.1 Octopus bimaculoides
TCTCAAGATTGGAATTTAGGCAGTTTGTTATATATCAAATGGACCCAATAATTATAGGCATAAACCTGAACTTGTAATATGGATAGAGTAACTGCAGATTTCTCAATAGTTTAGCATAAGTGTTCTCTTTTTCACTGATCTCCTTAGATAGAGCAGAAATAACGATATGATCAAAACTAGTCAATCCATTTTTAAAGGTGTATTAGTTTTCATCATATCGTTATTTCTGTTCTATTTTAACAAATCTGTCCGACGAACGGGAACGTGAAACTCTGAGTAACAGCTTTTGTTATATTTCTGCTGCTTTTAAATAAAGTATATATATATATATATATATATATATATATATATATATATATATATATATATATATGACGGGCTTCTTTAAATTTCCGTCTTCCAAATCCACTCACAAGGATTTGGTCGGCCCGAGGCTATAGTAAGAGACACTTGCCCTGTGACTGAACCCGAAACAATGTGGTTGGGATGCAATTTGATACATGGCCAGAGATTTCCGGGAAGGAAATTAGGTCCACTTAGATCCATCCCAGTACTCAGCTAGTACTTATTTTATCGACCTCGAAATGTTGTAATGCAAAATAGACCTCGGGGGAATTTGAACTGAGAATGTGCAGACGGACGAAATGCCCGTAAGCATTCTGCTGGGCGTGCGTGCTAACGATTCTAAATATTCTATAACAACACACTAGGAAGAGAAAACCTAATTTTTTCCACGAAAAATGATCATAGATAGATATAATTCGAAAACTTTAAGTAACAGGTTCGTAACAGGCTCGAAACTGCAACTCCAAATTACGATACAATAATACCATTCATCTTCTCAAACACCAATTGCTGACGTCACCTCAGACAAAACAAATGAAACTTTCCTTCTGGTCCGAACCGGACTCCCAGGAAAAAATAAATAAATAAAAAAGCAGTAACTTCTTAAGAGAACCAACCAACCGGAACGGTGTATGACTATCAGGCAAAAAACAGATTACCGAGTTCCTACAAGGAAGTCAACCAAGAAGAACGTTGAACTTTACCAAATTAAAAAAATATTGTTGTCCAAAACAGAAAATATTCTTCATTAAAATAAAGTGACGTTACACCATGAGAAAAGAATAAAGTATCAGCAAAATTATAGCCAATCAATAATTAGATCCTTTTTCGTAAAAAAACATATGTATACTAAAAGATTACACAAATTATTCCAACAAACCGTAAAATGTGAAGAGGCCACTTCACTGAGAATGAAATTGAAAAAAAAAAAAAAAACAAGGAACTACATGCACCTCGACAGATATTGTAACCCCACCTTTTTTGTCTTTCTCCCTTTTTGTCTTTCTTCTTCACTTATTTTATAAAGACTCAATATGACTGGACTCTCAATATTATACATTTGTTATGATCTTCGTCGAACGTTTACATTGATATTATTATCGATCCCTGTGAACCTCATTAAAATTTCTGTGAACATTTGAACATTTGATGGTTAAAACATGTTTGTCCAATTTTTACTTTGTGATTCTTAAACTCTCCTAAAATATTTCAAAAATATATCGATAAGCAAAAAATTGTCGAAACTAGTTTGGTATGTAGATAAATATATTTAAGAACGACTACACGCTTTTCAGATTCAGTTGCATGTTCAAACCTCGAAACAAATCTCCTATATATATGCATCCTTTTCCAAGTAAGTTTTATCTTAATAATTACGATGCACACTCTTCTACTATCTCTTCTCTGTCTATCTCTCTCGCTCTCTTGTTCTTCATCCTTTCTGTTTTTCTCTCCCACCCTTTCCATATTCTTCTCTCCCTTTCACTGTTCCCTCTCTCTCTCTCTCTCACTCTTCCTCCTTGACTCTCTCGTCGCTAACACGTGACGAGAGGGGCTCTGTCTTTCTGTCCACTTCCTTTCTAAAGAAAGGACGTGTATTTTCCTGTCGTCTCATGGCTCGTCTACCTAGCGTTCATAAACAATTTTCTATCGCCTTGGCTCAACAGGCTCACCGTTTGTTTTTACTGTCTTGTTCTCACTGTCCTGTTCTTGTTAACACTTTCACCCTCCGCAAAAAATCCCAAATTTTATTTAATTTGCTTTGCGGGAAAGACTGTTTCAACGAAGTCGCGTATTGTCCTTGCCTTCGACACGCGGAGTAGATAAAACAGGGACAAGTGACGAAGGGGTATACTCTTTATGTTGCATGTCTCGTTTCTCTGTTTGTTTTTTTCGTTGTTCGAAAAAAAGTTCGTTTTTATGATTTCGTTTCTCATTGTGTTTAATGTTTTTTTTTTTTGATGTCCTGTACCCATATATGCATGTATATATACATATATGTGTAGGTATGTACATATATGTATGGATATATGCATATATTTATATATTATTTATATTATCATATATATATATATATATATATATATATATATATATATATATATATATATATACGCATATAGGGAGAATTCACAAAAAAAACAAACAACAGACGAAGAGAGGTGGTGTTGAAAACAAATAGATGTATTAGCATAACGCTCGGGAATTGAATGTATGTATGTATCCATGTATGTATGCATGCAATGCATGCATGCATGTATGTATGTATGTATGTATGTATGTATGTATGTATGTATTCTTTTTTTCATTTTCTTATCGTTTCAGTTGACTGCGGTCATGCTGGAGCACCGCCTTAAAGAGCTGTTTAGTTGAAGAAATCGACCCCAGGACTTATTCTCTATAAGTTTATTCTCTATCGTGTGTAGAGGTTTCCTTTATACATGCTGCATGAATGATAATATTTTCAACCGAGACATTACAACTTCATCTATGTCTATTCACTTGATTGCTAATAATTAGACAGACAGCGTGAAATTTCGAATGAGAGGACTAATCGATTACATCTTCCCTACCCCGAATGTACGAAAACCAATCTCAACCTCGGTAAAATTTGAAATCAGAACATCAAGACCCTTAAACATAGCATCCATAAAATAGTATAGTCGCATATGTTGCAGGGGGAATTACTCGTGCAGAGTTGCTTCCCTTAGATTTCAAATAAATCACAATGAAATCGGAAAAAGCCAAGTGGGTAGAGGCTATCATGCGGCCGTAATTACGCCTGGGTTCAATTTCAACAGGGCACCTCAGTTTTAAAAGATTTTATCTAATACATCCGATTTTAAACATGTGATTTTGGGTCAGCGTGTTTGAATGCATTACCTTTAGAGGAATGTAAAAAATTTATGCGTAACAGTATTCCAAAAAATTCATGAAAAACTAAGTTTGAATTTTATAACGAAAGGAAATACGTGGAAATGTCCTTAGAAATGTCCAAGTAGACGCAGTTACTGTCACGGACTTAGATACTGTAGTCCTAGACATACTCATGAAACAATGAGTGGTCATTAAGGAATTCCTTTAATCATAGATCAACTCTCAATCAGCGCTTATATGATAAGCACAAACACAAAAAAGTTACTGAAAAATAGATCTGCAGGACTAATGTTTGCATTAAGCAAAGCTCGGATTTCGAGTAAAAGGAAGTTACTTTTACTCGATCTTCACAAATGCACGAGATCAATAAATATTCTTTTCTGCTCTAGGCAAAAGGTTCGAAATTTTTCAGGAGGGGGCCAGTCGATGAGATCGACCTCGGTACGCAACTGGTACTTAATTAATCGACTCCGAAAGGAAATTGAATTCAGAACATAAAGACAGACGAAATACCGGTTAGCTTTTCGCCTGGCGTGCTAATGTTTCTACCAGCTCGCCGCCTTGAGATTAATAAATGTTGCTTGAACTATGAGTCCACTACTGGTTATGTGAATAAGGCTGTCTGTTAATTCTTTTAGCATAGCAGCAACCGTCACACAACTAAGCGAGGCGACCACGCTTACAACACCCACTGCATAAGAATTTAATCCTTGGATTTCATTAACCGAATTAAATATATCACATTTATCGTACTGACTATTTTCTTCCGCTTCTGTGTCTATCTAAATGCATCAAATAATATTATACAAAAGCAAAAAAAGTTAATATATATTACATGCAATAAATCCAATTTATTTACTGAAAGCCTAGGATTAACTCCATTATTATTCTGTGCTCTTCATTTATGTCTGGAAAGAATCCTTTGCATTCAGTTCGAATCATTTAATTTTGGTTTTCTTCGTAGATTTAAAACTTAAAGCCATCAACAAAGACAGAAGTAACTATACCATTCAGCAAGAGGAAGGGGAAGTTTAAGGAAATGATGCAACAAAGTTATTACAAAGAATAACTCTTAGCCAGAATTATAGAAAAGAAACGGACGACGTACGTGAGAATCTTTTAGATCACTGAACTTCAAAGTACACCATTAGATAATATTCATTATAATGTACGAGAACACTGCTGTCCATACCATTCGTATAGCTGCAAACAACGCATTTCAAAAAGTCGTAATCTGTGTTTCTCTTCAGGTTCTAGGTTTCCCGTTTTCGCAGCTTAAGTTGTGACGTAAAGAAAAAGAACGTTGTATAATCAAATTCTGAGTTGTTTTTATCATACCTGTTTTAGACAAAGTTTTTCAAACTTCCATATGCCGTAATGGCAATGCTAACGGTTTTTCATATCTTCTGATTCATTCCGTACTGTGATGTCGGGAAACACCAAGTCTGCTATGGACTTCATTTCAGAACCATCCAGTGTGATTACTGTTTTTACATACTGCGTCTAGAGGAAGAGGTAGTGCTGTTTCATGTCTTCTGAGATTGATGATGTTTAGACTGTTAATGCTTCGTTTAAACTGTTACAGATCAGTAGCTCCGAGAAAAATGGCTGGGAAAAGAGAATAGATGACCGATATTCTAATAGGAAGGACCGTAAATAGCAGTTGGTGCTGGGGCAGGGGTTAGCAGTAAATGACGAGTGGGGGAGAGGCGTCTTGAGTGGATAAGATAAGAGTAAAGCAAGCTTCGAGGAACAGAGAGCACTTGAGTAGAAATAGAAACGACAGAAAGTGACATCAAGCCTGTAGGCCAGGGGCTGTAGGGTGTCCATGAGCCGTTGAATGTCGAATGCTTCTTCTGTGGAGGTAACATATAGAAAAGAGACATTGGTTTGAATGGGAAATATGATGAAATAATTATTCTTGGAAGAATATAATACACCTATTTTCATATTAATTGTTATTAGATTACGATTATTAGATTAAATTGTTATGAGATTAACAGTTTTATAGTGTTAGTAAATAAATACTTTTGGTTATTTCAAGTTGTAATTGCATGTGGGTCAACAGCATTTTTTATCATGAAAGTCTTAATAATATATCTTAATTCTGGCAAGCAAAGTCGACCTCGAGGGCATTTGAACTCAAAACACAAAGACTCATAAGAAATAACTGCTGAATATTTTCCCCGGTGAAATAACGATTCTGCCAGCTCGTCGCAAGTAGTTTATTAATATAAGAAAGTAAAAGGCGGCGAGCTGGCAGAAACGTTAGCACGCCGGGCGAAATTCTTATCGGCATTTCATCTGTCTTTACGTTCTGATTTCGAATTCCGCCGAGGTCGACTTTCGGTGTCCTTTCGGAGTCGATAAATTAAGTACCAGTTGCGTGTTCGTGTCGATCTAATCGACTGGCCCCCGCCCCAAAAATTATATATTGGTGATTGAAAGAGAGAGTGAATAAAGGTAAGAGTGAAAGGGATATGTATATATATATATATATATAGAGAGAGAGAGAGAGAGAGAAAGAGAAAAGTGAGAGAAGCAGTTTTAGCTGAGGAAATAACTACATACGTGAAAACAGGTTATTGCTGTGCCTCTAAGGGCCTATGTATTTCATTTATATTTTTGATGTGTTGACTCTCCATTTCAGAATGATGTCTCTTTGGCCATGTAGTTCTCCTCCAATGATGAGAGCAGTTTGGCTGCATTTAGGTGCATTGAAAAGACATATAAGTTATCCAAAAGGCCCCTTGATTTTACCTATGGTAATGTGAATAATTAATTCGGCTCAGACTCCAATGCCTTATGATCCAAAATAGTCAAATGGGATAAATGCGCATAATGACACACGACATCTCTGGACAGATACTGGAAAATTAATAAACCCGATGAAATTCCACTCATCCTAAGTCATCATCACTTTGGACCAAAGGTAACAGCTTCAATGTGTTTACAAACAAGTGGATCCTTCTTTTTGGAAATCTGCTGTTTGGACAGTTTTCCAAAATCTTGTTACAAGCTGGAGAGAATGAAGATTTCCTTCTGACAGTAATAGAATAATTGATCCATTTCTTACAACCGCTCTTGTTTAAACAACGAACGAATTGGTATCGAAGTTGTTTGGTAGCATCTAACATTATCAGCCAGCAAACAAGTGGCTGTGCGAAAGAGCCATACTTGCACTCAAAATGCTACTATAAATAGCATCAACAAGTAGTCGATGTAAGCACTTCCAAGAAAGAGTCATGCTTACAATCGATAGAAAACTGTTGAAGACAAAAAACAAAAAAATTACTATCCTGTAGAATTTAAAATTCCTTGAAACTTTCAGTTCTACTGCCACACAGAGGCTTGTTATTAGACTACCGACAATAAAACTGCCGCGTAATTTAGATTAACCAAAGCAATGCATATCTGCTATTATATTCGCAAACTACATTTACAAATAGATTAGTCATTTCGATTTTTGGAGAGATACTTCAGTTTTCACTGTAACTGAGATTTGCTATGTTAATCGATGAATTCCAAGAGCAAACATTAAAAGTTCCAGCACGATCAAAAATATTCTAATGGTCCAGGCTATCGCATGTAGAATGTTCAAGAGTTAGAAATACCCCTAATCAACGTAATTTCCTGTTTTCAAGACAAAAATGCATTTTGTATCCTGGACTACTGAAGTAAATGTGAAGATTAACCGACCTTAAAATGGAGATTGATCTAATAACATGAGGAGGTGGTCATCGTACTTCTAAATGCATTTTCTTTATAACTGCAAGTATTTTATTTCCCGACAACGGGCTGCGCGGGTTCCGCCAGGACATTCTGGTTTCACTCGTTATATGAACATTTATACATTTCTATGCAGATACACACACACACACACACACACACACACACACACACACACACATATATATATATATATACACATATACATATATATATTTGACAGGAAGGACAACAAAAGAAAGAAAGAGACCTCGATATTATGCAAATAGAGGAATTTATCTGTAAATGTTGAAAGACTTACGAAATTTTAATTATATATATATATGTGTATGCGAGTGTGTGTGTGTGAGTATGTGTGATTTGTGTGTGTGTGTGTGTGTGTGTGTGTGTGTGTGTGTGTCTGTGTTTGTGTATGAGCACGGTTACATAAACCGTTTTGTTTGAGAATATATATACATCTCGTGATTCTCTCCATTTAGTATCACTATGTCTACGTGTATAGAAAAATTATAGATGCAGCATCTGGTATGTTGTTGATGAATAAGAAAGGACGACGTTGTACGACTGTGGGCTAAGGTATATGTTCAGGTCTATGGAGAGGTCTTCAAGGAAGCGATGGTATTGATCAAACTATTGGTTTTCGATTGATCTTGGTAAAGGACGATATTTGAAGATGCTGTGTAATCGAATTTATGCGAGGAAAAAGTAGTTGTGAACTTTATGTTTAGTGCTAAACTAGCATTTTCTTTGCAGAAAGAATGCCAAGACAATCTTACATACATGCCATTCAATGAAATATTAATATTGGAATTGAATAGTTCTAGAAAAGAAACATTGGTTTGAATAGGAAATATGATGAAATAATTATTCTTGGAAGAATATAATACACCTATTTTCATATTAATTGTTATTAGATTACGATGTTATTATAACAGTTTTATAATGTAAGTAAATAAATACTTTTGATTATTTTGAGTTGTAGTTGCATGTGGGTCAACAACGTCTTTTATCATTAAAGTCTTATTAATATATCTTAATTCTAGCAAGCAAAGTCGACTTCGAAGGCATTTGAATTCAGAACACAAAGACTCATAAGAAATAGCAGCTGAGTATTTTTCCCGGTGAAATAACGATTCTGCCAGCTCGTCGCAAGTAGTTTATTAATATAAAGAAAAAAAAGGCAGCGAGCTGGCAGAAACGTTAGCACGTCGGGCGAAATTCTTAGCAACATTTCGTCTGTCTTTACGTTCTGAGTTCAAATTCTTCCGAGGTCGACTGTCGGAGTCTCTTCGGAGTCGATGTTGCGTGCTGGGGTCAATTTAATCGATTGGCCCCTCTCCCAAAATTTTGGGCCTTGTGCCTAGAGTAGAAAAGGATATAAGAAAGAAAAATTATTTAGGGTCACCTCACTTCGTTAATCATTCACTTATAATAAATGTTTTTCTTTCATCGTAGAATTAATAAAGAAGTATTTGGCTATTATGTTTTTAATGAAGATCACAACCGCGAATGATTGGTTTGAGATTATTAATAATTACCTGGGAATTGCTTCGTCACCATGCAGGAGAACTAGAGACATGTATGACGATTCTCTGGCAACCGGGAAGCTGATAACCTGAGTCAAGCGCCTTTCATAAGGTCATTAAAAATGTCACGTTCTCTTAATTAATGCTATGGTTTTCTATGCCATATTTTAATGTTCTACACTTGGTATTAGACAATTCGCTTCTAGCTAGTAGACATCTAAATCAATAGAAATTCTCGTTATTCGGAATAAATTCTGTCTATACTTTAATGTATATTCTCACGTCTCTATCTTTTGATATGTATTTCTCCCAGCCTACACACACACACACACACACACACACACACATACACACACAAGAAAATCTAGAATATAATATCTTGCCATGTCAAATCCTGTTACAATTTATGTTTAAGTAAGATTTAGTTCAGATACACATATAATCTGCAATCAGACTGGAAACCATATAAACTCTAAGCATTGTAAAAGACGAAATTTTCTTAAAGAAAACTTTTGCTTAGAGAGTACTTGAATAATATCTTGCAGATAAATAATAATGATGAGTTTGCATAGAAAATATATGAAATCTGTAAGGATAAAAATATCGTCTTACTACCCTGCACCATGAAAGAAATGAGATAGTATATCAAGGTAGTCACTGGCATTATAACTCATTCAGTTGACTTATTGTGTTAAATTGTCTTTAACATAAAACATCAAGCAACAAAAAGATATCAAATCTTTTTTATTGCAAGAAAAAAATGTGCATCGTCCATGAAATAAAACATCTATTCTTTGAATTCGATGATGTGCAATTTTATATAAAATGAATTACACATACGACATATCCATTTTAATCTAATGTGTATGAGATGAATTTTATTCTATAGGAACTTGAAAATTATGAAGTCGAGCGTTTCTAAATTTAGCATACATAGATCCCGAATGAAGAGAGGAAACACAAATTTGATGTTATACGTCACTTAAGAATTAGTTGGACCAACTAATACAAACAAGGCCAGTATTATTGATCATGAAAACAAGAAATATGCTAATAAGAAAACAATATTGTGCTTTTGATTACGTCTAAGTCTTTGTTGCCTGCCAACGCAACTTTTAAATGATTATTTACGACTAGGCAAAGGAAGTGAGATATATTGATTTCTTACTTGGACATTTGGCCACAAGTTTGGAGAAATGGTATAATAGATTATGTCGACCCTAATACTTAACAGGTTGCTGCTTTATTTTTGTGAAGGAGGACAGATAAAATTGGCGTTGAAATTTGAACTCAAAAACAGTTGGAATGCCTTATCAGTTAAATATACTCCTTACCTAGTGGTGAATGCTAGCAAAGAGTATACCTATCACATGAAACTTGTAAAAAACTTTCGTTCAACTTTACACTATCATCTTATAAGATTTTTCCCAATTAAGATTAGGATGAACTTTAGATAACTGGAAAAGTTTATATCATTCCTATATTTCTAGTAATCTTTGTGTCGTCGTCCCCTTCATCAATGTAGTCTTCACATAATTATTTGTTTTACATGACTTGGTCAGATGTGAAAGTGCATGTCACTACGCCTTTGAAATTTTCTGAGACTGGCTGTAAACAGGGGAGAATTTATTCTCAGTTCAACAATCTGGCACCAATGCTTGTAACAAAGCATATTAGGTGAAATGCACCCCCAGACTAAAAGATATATTAATTGAATGAAAGTCTATATACAGAATATCATTAGAAGAAGAGTAAGAGAGACTTAATCCGTTATCCAGTTTAACTAAAGGACTTAGGTCCTTGTCACCTTTATTGGACTTTGTAGTATACGGATGAATTACGTCGTAGTTACCAAGTGTAGTGTAGGGATATGAAGTTACTTGATGTAGAAATAGCGATTCTTGTTCCTTGTCGGGGTTGCTATGTGTAGATGGTCGAAAGTAGGATGCGCCAGCGTAATAACAACATCGAAAAGGAAAGAATAATATTGACAGATTTTATTTGACGGCAGTGGTCAGTAACACAAACTTAGTAATCGTATGAGTGACAATGACAATAATGTGTGCTGCTCGCGCGCTCTTAATGAGTATTGGAAGCTGTGTGTGGATGTCAAGTTAACGGTCAGTGGACAGAGAGGAAGAAAGGGTAAGAAATATGTTTTCCCTTTCCATTCGGCCGATCCTCTCGGCTAGTCGGCTGGAAATCGGAGGGGAGAGAGAGAGAGAGAGAGAGAGAGAGAAAGAGAGAGAGAGAGAGAGAGAGAGAGAAAGTGAAATGTTCCCAGTTAGCCGGTTGAAAACCAGAGAGAAGGAGGTGAAACCTTCATTCGGTTATATAAGGTTTGACCAAAAATAGGTCAAACCTAAAACAATGCTTTGACCTTTCCACGACCTCCGAAGGTCTTGAGGTTAGGTGTTTTTCATTAGTCTCCCAGCAGAGAGATAAATCACAAAGGATCAGATATCCGTCTAACAACAAACATGTGTGTGGATTCGGTTTCAAATCTCAACTAAGCGGAGGAAAACGATCTGCTACAAGTCCAGTTGTTTTTGTAAGTATTAGGACGGGTCCCTTCTCTGAAGAAAATAGAGAAGAGGTGTTTTTTTCTTTAATTTTCACTACTGATCACGGACGCTGATTACTGAAAGTCTCTCTGGGACTAAACATATGAGAGCATATGAGACTGAAGTTACTCAATTAGAAATAGAATTAAAACTCATATTCGATTTAAAGAGAACGCAGTTTTTCGAAATATTATGAATATTTAGAACCAAAGGTGAGGCGCGTGGTTTAGTGGTTAGGGTGTTGGATTCATGATCGTAAGATTGTGGATTTGATTCCTCGGCCGGGCGACGCGTTGCGTTCTTGAGCGAAACATCGTTTCACGTTGCTTCAGTTCGCTTAGCTGGCAAGAATGAGTATTTCTTCAACTGATCAGCGTCCTGTTTATGTGGAAAATATATACGCTATGAAAACCGGGAAACAGGCCCTTATGATTCTACATAACTGGGAAGGAACTTTATTTTTTACTTTTACTTAGCACCAAATATTTGTTCTCTTATTTAGCGTGAGACTTGAATTCAGTTTTAACTTTAAAGAAATAAACACGAACTATAACTTTAATGAACATTGCTTGTTGTCAATAATTTACAGAGTCCGTTCAAATCTTAGTTAAGAATTACATCCTTATGTAGACTTAGAACAATCGTATATTGCTATGCTTCACATATTACTGAGTTTTATCTTGCATTGGATTCTGTTGCCTATAAAATCTTTAACCAGAAGAATACTTTTTATTAAGCCAATAACTACGTGAAACATGTATTTTATTACTTCGAAATGAAGTCTGAACTTTGTAATACAATTTAGAGATATGTGAAGTATATATTGATATTGTAAAAAGCATAAGGAGTTCGATGGTTTGTTTTGTGAAACTTCAAAGATAGTAAGGCTGAAATAAATTGTTTTCCTGATGGTAAAATTTTTATGCCCTCTACAGTAAAAATGTATCCTCTAGCATTGCATAAGAATTATAAACTAGGAAGAGAAATATTACTAAATGAAATATAAAGCTCTTCATCAATGCTTCAAAGACGGTTATAATGTTATCAGAAAGAACAATAATATAAGAAACGGAAACAGTTATGAATGGAATCAAAGAACGCAATCAAATATATGAAATGAAAAAAACAATGACATTTAATAATGGTTTAAAAGAAACTATTTGCTGATATACATGTAATCAACGCTTGAGAAAATAATAGCTTCACATTGATTTTCCGTACGTATTACAAAATTTACTTCTAAACTGATTTTCAGAAAAGTGGATTTTCGAGAGTAATTTTCTATAATTATAGGCAGAGAAAGAGAGTAATCTGGAAGATGTAACCCGCTGGCGTTCAATGGTACTATATAATATATTTCGTTCGCTCAGAAATCCTTTTCCCCCCTGAAGGTTATAGGAATAATTGCTTCGTGAGCAAGGTTGTCTCTGACTACAAAAGATCATCCATTTAACAGTATGGTGGCATTTGTGCAAAGGACTTAACTTTAACCCTTTAGAATATATATTTAACATTATCTTAATCACGAAATAATATATGATATTATAAAAATTCTTTCTTTACTTTTTTACTTGTTTCAATCATCTGAATGCAGCCAAACTACAGCACTACGTTTAGTCGAATAAATCGACCTCAGGACTTATTTTTTATAAACCTAATACTTATTCTAACGATCTCTTTTGCCGAACCACTAGTTTAAGGGGACGTAGACAGACCAACATCAATTGTCAAGCGATGACGGGGGGATAAACACAGACACATACACAAATACATACATACATACATACATACATACATACATACATACATACATATATATATATATATATATATATATATATATATATATATATATATATATATATATATATATATATATATATCGGTGTGCATGTGTGTGTATGTATCTTTGTGTCCGTGTTTGTCACCCACTACCGCTTGAGAGCTGGTGCTGGTATGTTTATTTTCCCGTAACTTAGCGGTTCGGCTAAACGGCGATAGAATAAGTAACAAGCTTAAAGAGAAAAAAGTACTGGAGTTGATCCATTCGACTAAAATTTCTTCCAGGCAGTTCCCCTGCATGGCATCGCTCTAATGACTGAAACAAATAAAAGGTAAAAGATATATATATATATATATATATATATATATATATATATATATATATATATATATATATATAACATAAATAAAGTATAAATATATGCATATATCCATACACACACACATATATATATATATATATATATATATGTCTTTTATCTTTTATCATATATATATATATATATATATATATATATATATATATATATATATATATATATATATATATATATATATATATATATATATATACACATATATATATGTCTTTTATCTTTTATCATCATATATATATATATGTGTGTGTGTGTGTGTGTGTGTGTGTGTGTGTGTGTGTGTATAACAGATGACAGAAGAAATAAATGAATGCCAGTCAATTTCAAAATGAAAGTAGTAACTATGCTGGGAAGCAATGTTTATCGCCACTTCAATATGGCTGTTCCGTTTGAACCGATATTACTACCGTTTTTATTCCAGAAGGTGCTTCCTCCTGGTGCTTAGCGATGCAGTCTGCACCCGAATTACATTGTTAGTAGGGGAGTGAGCCTGTACCGTCTTCTAATAGACGATGGGAACACCAGACCATATGGCTTCGAGCTATTTGTGCTCATCGTGAATGGTGGACGCCCGTCCTCTTGAGATAGCAATAATCTGCTCCAGCTCGCAAAATTTAGGCAAATAAGTGACAACCAGTTAGTGATCTTACAACAAGCCAAGGAGCTACCTAGAAAATGTCTATAGGCGATAAAAGTAGTAACTATACTGAAAAGTAATGTTTATCGCCATCACAGTATGGCTGTTCCGTAGGAACCGACGTTACTACCGATTTTCAGCCCAAGAGGAGCCTCCTCCAGCTGGTCATCGATGCAATCTGCATATGTATATGTGTGTATATATGTGTATAGATATGTGTGTGTGTTGGTGTGTACATGTATATTTTGTATTATATACACTCACTTGTATAAACAAAAAAAATATTAACACAAAATTGATCTCAATGCGTGTCATACAATTAACTATTTATTTCTCTTAAATGACAGCTACTTTGAAGCCTCGGCAAAATTGGTTTTTTGTATGATAGACTGAATAAGACATTTAAGAAATTCGGGATGCGGATAATTTACTAAAACATCTAACTTATGTCACATGCAGGTTTGCTGTGGCGGCAGAAAGCCTAGAACTCGTCAGTTCAGTCCATTGTCATAGGGTAACTGCCTTTTATTGTGATTATCTAAGAAAATTTATAAACGGACATAAGAGGTACATATTGATCCAAATCTTAAATGGTTTCTTACTTCTGCCAGAATAGTGTAAATATGAAAATGTTTGTTAGAATTGAAATCATACAATTTTCTAATTCTTACGATAAAATATGCTAAATGAAAAAAATCAACATCTGTTATGATTTAGCTTCTACAACAAAACCGACTTGAACATATATGTACACACGCATATAACATACAAACAAACAAATATAGCTGAAAACATACAAATTCACATTGCAATGAAATGAATTTATGTAAAAACATACATATGAATATAAATGCCTACGTACATAATTACACATCACATGCATATATAGGTGTGCAAAGAAGCAGAAATCAGTTGTTCACCTGATGTTAATTTGCAGCTAATTAAAGCTAATGAGAAACCCGTAGCTAATAAAAAGCATGTATATTATTCACACAGTTATAACTTTAGATTTAAATATTTGATTATTTGGTCACTCGGTTCTTTGACTAATCTCTTCAGCACCAATCTGGTAACTTTGGAGCTCATAAAATAAAAACGTTTTCTTAGTAATTACAAACTTATATTTATAAGTCCTTAACAAAACTACGAAACTATAAAACATTCTAGTTTGTAGTATGTATGTATGTATGTATGTATTATGTACGTACGTACGTACGTATGTATGTATGTATGTATGTATGTGTGTATGCATGTATGTATGTATGCATGCATGCATGCATGGATCTTTTATCTTTTATATTGTACTTGCTTCAGTCATTAAACTGCAGCTGTGATGAGGAACACCGACTTGAAGAATTGTAGCGGAACGAATTGACCCCAGTACCTATTGTTTTTATAAAGCCTGGTGCATATTCTTACGGTGTATTTTGCCGAACCGCTAGGTTACGGGGACGTAAACACACCAACATCACTTTTGAAGTGACGATAGCGGACGAATACATATACAGGCCCTCCCCACATGCATGTACATATACATACACGACGGGCTTCTTTCAGTTTCCGCCTATCAAGTCCATTCACAAAGGTTTGGTCGACTCGATGCCATAGAAGAAGACACTTGCCGAAGGTGCCACGCAGTGGGAATAAACCGGGAATCATATGGTTGGGACGCAAACTTCTTATCATACAGCCATACCCACACAAATAAAGATAAACGGAAAAGCGTTTATACACATATTTGAAAGATGCATACATGTGTGTCAGAACACTTCAAAGTGATATCATACACATATTGGGAAAGAGTTCATGTTTAATCTAAACATCAAATGAAAAACCGAAATATCTATATCACTGTCCACAATATAACTAGAACAAGTGCGGACGAACAAGAAAATGATTATGTTATAGTGTCAGGGTACATAAAATGCATGAATGATCCATCCGTTAGAAAGTTTTGTTTTTCTAAAAGTAGATCATGAATTTCTGCTGATCTATCTGAGAAACAGTCATTGGACTTATGGGATTTAAATCCCACAGACGAACTTGCAGCCTCAGATACTTTTGTCTTGAAATCTTCCCATACATTGTTTGGATCAAGATTGATACTTTCTATAGCATCGTGGAATCTTTGCAAGCTGCTTGATAATTTAAAGTTTGCAACATTTAACTTTTTGAGTACCTTAGGACCAGACTGTCGATTTTTAAGCATTATCGAAATATCTATTTTTCCACGCACTAGATGATGGTCCGTCCAACTCTCTGCCCCTCTCATAGCCCAAACGCTAGAAACGTCTTTCATATCACGTTTTCTGATCAGAATACAATCTATGAGATGCCAATGCTTAGATCCAGGTGGTTTTATATTTATTTTCTGCTTAAATAGAGTGTTGGTGACAAACAGATTATTCTTAGTACAAAACGTAAAAAGAGCTATTACATTTTTATTGCATTTTCCAATCCCATGTCGACCTAAAACGGGCCGTGAAATATAGTCCTTTCCAACTCTTGCATTGAAATCTCCCAATATGACCAACTTGTCAGAAATTGGTACTTTCCACAATAATTGTGCTAGATCATCATAAAACTGTTCTACAGTTTCATCAGAATGGAACATTGTTGGTGCATAAATACTGACAACGGCAAGAAACCTACCTTATGTCAATTTAATACGGAATGACATGATCCGCTCAGATATACCACTTGGAAGCTCTGCAATGCAGGATACTAATGTATTCTTGATACTAATGCATTTTCGTGTCTGGTCGCTCTTGAGTGCTACTGGTAACATGTAATCCAGTACAACTTGTCGCATGGTCAGGTCGTCGGCGACTAAACTGGCAACCCCACCTGACTTACTTGGTGGGGAGGGTGTTGTTGGATATCCTGTGGGATGAAAAATAAGACCCGTTGATATAGATATCAACGAAACAGAAAATCGAGAAACATCGGGATCTAAGCAGAAGGTTCATGACTATGTGGAACATAAGCATGAACATTGTTCGTGTGATAGCTGGTATATTTGGTATAACTCCCAGACAGATACCTAAGAGGCTGAAGAATATAGGATTTGAGGCTTGTGTTGTCGACCTGCAGAATAGTCCTGTGCTATATTTTGAAAGGAAAATAAGACAATTCCTTGAGTTTTAGGAAGTTTGTTACCTGCAAAACAGAATAACAAACCCTGGTATTCAGTTAGTATGCGATAATTTTGGAACAACAAAAACAATTACTGCAGTTACTACCATAATTCATTATATGTTTATATAATGTGTGTGTGTGAGTGTGTATAATATACACACACATGCATATATACACATATGCAAATTTTTGCATGTATGTGTGTGATGCACGTATAGGTATATGTCTGTACGTGTATGTACATGTATATACGTAGATATATTTATGTATACATGTGTATGTATATATGCATATATACGAAAGCTTTCAACCACCTATTTGTGTATGTTGAGTATAATAGCCATTGAATTATCTGTAAGTCAATATTTTTATTAATATCCATCAATATCCCATACATTGCATCTGCTCAATAGTTCTTTTAGTTGGTATCTATTGATAAGGAGGGAATTAATACTATATCTATAGTTACATTCGATTTGCAATCCTATATTACCCAAACAGCTAACAAGATTAACAGGATTTCGATTAAAAATGCATGATATATTTGAGAATTGAGTATGTGTGAACTCAAGCGTCCAAATGTTTCCAGCTGCCATACTACTGCCATAGTACTGTAAATGAGATTGGAATACTCATTCAAATGACAATAAAATATACACATATTCATCCGATGAAAAACATAGCTATTCCCCCAAAAACGTTGCGTGATACTACTAGTTGTAAAAACTGAAATATTATAAGAAGGATGAAATACAAGCATTCCTCGACAAAAACAAGCCCAAGATACCGACAAAAATAATCACAAACTACTCACAAAACATACTTTAGAAAGAATTGAAATGCTATTATTCCAGATTATAAGGAAGAATAATAAGATTCAATAAACATCTTAATATTTATCAGAATATGTCAATAGTACTTTTACAACAGTAAAAACTTGCAGCAACATACTTGTTCAAACAAATGGGGGAAAAAAAATGTACGAACTTGACGGAAAAACGAAAGGGCACATTTCCGTGACTCTGTTTTAGCCCCTCAGATTAATTTCTATAGACTTAGCTGAATATGCAACTGTGCTGATATTTAATTACAAATATTTAACCTTCAGTCTATATCATATAAATCTAAGCCCCCATCATGGCAATATTCCGCTGATTAACGTACTCTACTGCCATATTCTTTGAACTCAACCAGAGTTAATTGTTTTATTGATCATTTTAATAACATTAAGAATTTTACCACACTCTCTGATAAATGGTCTCTCATTTATCTCAATTATTTCCTTTACGTTTACAGTTTATTTGAGTTTCCGTAAATTTATATTAATAAGAGCAAATTTCTGTCTGTCTGTCTGGGACCCCTTTATCTCGTTCTACATTTGCTCTACATAGACTTATATATTTTTGAAATCAGGATGATCCCAGGATTGAAAATCTTCTCTTCCTTTGGTTCTTGAACCTCCAACATTGAAATCTGATTTAAAAGCATTTGGGTTGCAATTTCTAGAAGGTAAGGCTTGGCTGATTCACGCCATCTTGGTTGGCGTTTGTCAGATGACATCAGAGGTCAAGGGGGAGATAAATGACATTTGCTTCGCTAATTTTATGCCGAAGTAAGAACTTTGGGATAAATTCGCCAATAGTTTGAATGCAACTTTGGACTGGTACAATTAATTCTCATACGTCCTTAACCTCTGCTCAAATATCACCGGAGCATATAGTCATTATAGACGTATTATACGTCATGCCATATATTTCTTTATAGTTTTGGGCCGTAGGTTCAATTGTCTCACCCCATGAGCTAGTTCAAAAGTCTGCACGGAGTGCAGCTTTTCAGCTGGTCTTTAATAAATTAACTCCTCTACATTGATTTTAAGTTTATATAGTTATAAATTATTTCCATTATCATACATTTACTAATATTTTTATTTCATTATTCTGATCTTTAAATACATTCGCAAAAGTATGTCCTATTTATCCCACTTTCCACAATCATTATATCTGTTGCGGAATGATGTTTGATTTGTGTTCTACGCAATCTTGTGTTGTTTTACTGGCATGTACTGAAATTTAGTCGTCTGATGTAAAGTTTATACCGAGAAATTGGAGTAAAGATATGAACGGAACACATCCATTATATTCTACATCATGTATTGAGTACTATTTCTCCATTTCATTATAATCAACACATACATGCACACATACATACATACATGCATACACATATACATTATATATATACGTACATATATATTATATATGTCTCTATATGTACAGGCATGTCATATTTCTATATGTATGGATTGCGTTGTGCATATATAAGTGTATATATGTATAAACACACAGACACATACACATACACACACATGTGCCCCCCCCCCCCCCATATATGTGTGCGTGTGCGTGTGCGTGTGTGTGTATTTGAATATACACTTGCGTGCACTTATAATATGGGCTCATTATTCACTTCTACTGTTATAGAACGAACGAAATATTTTTTTTCAAACAATTTATTTCCTTTCTACGATTTGGAAAAATAAATTTCGAAAACAAATAAAATGATTAATATCGTTTGTATTGCTAATATTTGAATGGCATACACGTTTCAAACTCATTGTTTATAACAGTGCAATATTTGAATTTAGCGAAAACTTTTATCTGCGTAGTATGAAATTAGAAAGAGAGTTGACTTAAACGAGAAATAATTCATCAGCGATTGTGTTAACATTCTTAATGTTATTAAAACGATTGACAAAATAATCAGTGATTATTATGGGTTAAAGGAAAGTTTATTGCTCGTGTTGTATAGAAGCTAGATAAGTTATGAGTAACCGCTGTAAAAAGCTGCGATCAGTTGTGAAATGTTATTTGTAGTCATTTATAGGAAATCTAACATTTGTGAAGTGAATAAAATTGTTAAGGTTAGGTGAAATAAATAGTTGAATAAATACCAGAGATGCTTTGCTCCCGCCATAGAAACTGCAGGAGCTACTCAGAGGTTTTACAGGTCCTTCTAAATCTATTAGGATGCTGGAAACCCTTCTATATCATCAGCAGGTATCTCAGGGTCACAAGCGTTTCACCCCTTACCTGTATGCTTCACCAGAGTGGGGCAGCGAGGACTAAACTAGTCTTCACCTATGGAAGGGTTCCACTTGCGCTCTCTTAGCAACTAAAGCTATCTCCAGCTAGTTTCAACTAATGGCTTTTCTGAGTTGATTGGGTTACAGACCTATCTTCTGCAGGAAACAGTGCACTACAGCAGATGGAACGAGGCCACATACCAGCTATTGATAGGGGCCTCATCGGGCTAAGTCCTCATATTTCGATTTCTTTACTATGTGGAAATTATCGAATCTGTCCTCTCAGATCACCGAGAGCTCAAACATGATGATTGTTTTTGTATTCCTAGGGAGCAGGAACATGTCCGGTCGGAGTGATGCTACCACTTTCTCCTCTGGGAAGACAAATCTACCCCTCAGGTTCACTTGCCTCTCTCAGTGTGAGGCTGAATATAAAATAGAAAACGAGTCTTCTATCATTGCTTTTGCCTCAGGAGCTTTGTCGCCTTCCTTTAGAAATTTCATACCCTTTGGTGGTAGTGGCTGGTGTTTATTAGCCTTCAGGCTTCGCAGATTAGACTACTTGGCAATTTCTGCAAGAAACCTTTCATGTCTCCACTTGTATCCGCCTTCTTTGAGTGCCCGGGTGAATCCGGTCAAAATGTGTTTCAGTGTGTACCGAGTTGCTCCATACGTCTTGTAGGATGGGTCTATTTGTTTACCCAAATTTTAAGGCTATTTGGAATTGGTAATAGAACAATGACAGGAAGGATAATCTTTTCTGATCAGTGCTCCAGAGTTCCTTCCACAAAAATGGGCGTCGAGTGCCTGGTCCTACCGCACCCATTGATTCTGGTGGGCAAGCCCTAATAACTTCCCCTGGCGATCTTCCTCAGTTGAATCACGGCTCCTTTGCATATGAGATCCCGCTTGCTTCTAGTATTGGTCTCTTTTCACCTCTTGGCGCAGTAATTGCTAAGTCCAAGCCGTCCTGGAATTTCCATATATCTACTTTCTGCACAATTTCCTGTGGTTTCTAATTTCTGTCACGCTTATAGACTTTTTGGTGTGTCCGACTTTCTCATCCTCAGACAGAGGCAATGTGACGATTGCTCTGTGGCTTTGAATTCCACCACACTGACGGAACTTACAAGTGGAGCTTAGAGATCTTGAACAGCTTGAGTAAGCTGAAACTTGTGGGAACTCCCACTCACCTTCGTACGAACTTACTGCATAGACTTTCCATTATCTCTACTCGAGTCATGGAAAAGTCATGAAGCAAAATGACCACTGAAGTTTGGTTATGATGCCATACTGAAAGCACCACACTTTGAAACTGCCAAGTAGCTGGCTTTTATCAAGTGGACTTAGCAATTTATTTAGTTGGGTTTCGGTATCTTCAGCATTTGGTCTCTTCAGTATGATCGTAAATTTTCCCAAAGCAGGGGACGATATTTTCTTGAATTGTAGAAAACCCAGATCTCTGAATGCTAAATGTGTCACGTAGCAGCTTTCCTTAAAGATATTCAGGGTCCGAAATTTTGGTGGGTTGAACTTAAAGCCTACCATGTGGCTATCTTTTCCGGCGATCGCTATGTTCGCTGTGTCCCTTCGACTGATGTCATAACTGTAAAGTCGCCCAGGAACGCCCAACAAACTGGGTTTCAAAAGGGCGTACATATGGAATTTATTAGCTTGACATTCACACACACACACACTCACACACACACACTCACACACACACACACACACACACACACACACACACACACACACACACACACACACACACACACATATGAATTAGAAGTAGATCGAGAAATATAAACAATATCGTACACACATAAACCGGATATGTATTTTGCTAGTTCGTGGGTAGCATGCGCTTATAGGAATTAGATAATATATTCTCATCAATACGCCCAATATACATGTATAACTTATGTTCTCCGTTTTATTGAAAATACGCGACAATTCGTCGGTATTACAAGATACTATAATAATTTTTCTCTTAAAGCTTTAGTGTCTCTGGACTCTGTATATAAGCATTCTTATTATGTTATCAGGTAGTGTTACATAAAATAATAGCAAGGGCCCCGAGATAAATTTTTCATTGATCATACCTCCTCATTTTCAACCAATAATGCCCCGGCAACTTCTGCCACCACCATCAACACCGCCACCTCGTCCACTACTACTACTACTACTACTACTACTACTACTACTACTACTACTACTACTACTACTACTACTACTGCTGCTGCTGCTGCTGCTGCTTTTTATTATGTTATTCTTCGTAATCTTGCTCTCCTCTATAGGGCATGCAAGGTCTTCCCCTTTCCAGGAAACAAGTGCACCATGCCGCCCGATATAACATTACTATTTTATCCTTGGATGACTTTAGTGGTATTATCTCTGTTTCAACTTCCATTTGAGGCTTCCAGATTGTGAATTTCCGTGGTTTGTTTACGCACCGTCACACTCTACGTTTCTACATAGTGTCAAAAAATAAGTCAAACCATCTGGTCAATTCCTCTTCGTCATTTCAAATGTGCTATATCTTCTCTCCAGTGTAGATCCCACGCATCACTTCTTATTCACTCAAATCACATATAGTTCTCACTGGGGCTCAATTTTTTCGAAGCTGTACCAACATCCATGTTCGCTATCTACGATAAAATCTAGAGTAAACTCTGTTTCCAAATTTCTCCCCCACAATGTGGTGCCCGTGCCTAAGTTGAAGCCATGCTTCTTGTCTTGTCTTCAATCTCATCTTGATTTTCTAATCAATGACTTCCAGTTATTCTTGCTAAAAACCCTTCCCACTCATTCTTCCAAATATATTTATTATTTCTATCGCTCTCTGGACACTGTTTAACCACTAGCGACTCTTTCATCGTTGCCCATAACTCCTGTATTATGGACATCTGTCTCACATCTCTACTCTTTGAAGTCCTCATCCTCGGTGACTTCAGTGCTAATGACTCCTCATGGCGCTGACTCTCCCTCTGCAACGATGATATGGTGCGCAAAATCGAATCATTTGATGTTCTCAACTCTGTATTTGTATTTATCCTGTTATCTGACCAGTGCTGCTTTACAATTGATCAACACACAATCACATTTCTACATTTGAAAGATGAGAATTATGTACACTATTTACATTATTTACATTTGACGGATATTTGTTCCCATCTTGTTTGTTGTTAACACAACGTTTCGGATGATATACTCCCCAGCCTTCATCAGGTGTCTTAGGGAAATTTCGAATTTGGGTTTTCATTTCTAAAGTATTTTTTGATATTATTATTATTATTATTATTATTATCATCATCATTATTATTATTATTATTCAGGCCATTGCCTGGAATCGAACTCGGAATCTTGGGGTTAGTAGCCCACGCTCTTAACCGATAATAACATCGAAAAATACTTTAGGAATGAGAACCCAGGTTCAAATTTTCCCCAAGACACCTGATGAAGGCTGGAGAGTGTATCAGCCGAAACGTTGTGTTAACAACAAACAAGATGAGGACAAATATCCGTCAAACGTAAATAATGTAAATAATGTACACAATCACCTATTATGCAACATTTCCTTCTTCTCGACCCCTTTGCCACCTCAAGTTTGTCGACTCGTCGGATTGTACAAGTTTTATGTCAGTTATACTTGGCAGGCAGCACAAGGGATTTACGCCTGAAACGTCACATCAGCTAGACGAGTAATTAAAAACATCCTTTCAGGTATGTCCTTTAATATCCTCGCGCAACAAAACTTCAGTGTTCCAAGTCCCCGGAGTGGTTTACTCGGAGCTACGCTGGAGCTCTCCAGGAAGAAATCGAAGTCTACAACAGTTGGAGAATCTTATACACTTCAAAACATGAGTGAAGTTCACCCAGTAGTACAACTCCTGTCCGACCTCTATTTCGTTAGTTTTCTGAACTACTGTTGATCCTTTTCGTCTTCTGCCCAAATTATCTTTTTCTCCTCTTCTAAACAATGATGGGTTTGTAAGTGGTTCTCCCCGCATGAAGAATGCCTCCGCCTTTTACACCTGCTTTGCATCAAACTCACACACCCTAGGCCTACCTCCTCCAAATCATCTTCTTTTTGCTCCAATAGGCACTTTTCTTTTCTCATATACACGATATGGGCTTCAAACAAACAAACTCATTGGCACTGACAATATCCCTTTCCATACACTTAAATATTGCGTCTTAGAACTTATTTTTATCCTTATACACTCTCTAATCTCTCTACGGGAAGTAAGAGTTATAACATCCCAGTCTCACATTTGGATGTACACTTCACTGCATCCCATTCAAAAGATATGCGATCCATCCGACCCATCCGAAAACTGCCTAATGCTTTTCACTTCTAATATCTTCAAGGTAATAAAAGCAACTATTTACAATGATGTCATCAATCAACTGGAATATGTCTGTCTGTTTATCTGTTTGTCTTTCTGCCTCTCTCTCTCTCTCTCTCTCTCTCTCTCTCTCTCTCTCTCTCTCTCTCTCTCTCTCTCTCTCTCTCTCTCTCTTATTTCTCAGTGACGACCTGTACGTCTCCCGCTGCGTCAGATCGACTGGAGACCTACAACTTCAGTAAAAGCAATGTTTCTGCTCTATCATTAAAACTCCCTATCCCATTGGCTCAACTCTCATCTCTTGAAATAGGAGCTTCTTATCAGATCGTACCACTGTGGCTTGTGTTGTAACTTTTTTTTGCCTTACGCTCAGTGAACTTTAACTCCTTAAGATTAACATTTGCGTTTCACTCTCTGCCAGCCGAACACCAAGGTCCTATTTGGCACAATATCTAACGACGTTCAACGTTTATGCAAATGACACGAACTTTAATTCTTTTCTAACCTCTCACATTACGAATCATCTATACGGAAACTTACATATCATATACCGACAGCGTCTTCTAGTGGGGTCATATCAATTTTGCTCCTTTTAAGAACAAAATCTGAAGAATTTTTGTACTAAGAAAGCTCCTGTGGATCCCATCCACTCTAAACATGTGTGACATCTAAAATTTTCAGTCATACCAGGTACTGACCTTCATTATTACTGAAGATCTATCCATGCGAAAACACATCATTAGCATAGCCAGGACCACATCCCAAAGAACAGCACTTCACAGATCCAGTCGTTATTTGAACCCACAACAGTAACTGCCAGTCATTGTTTCTCTCATGTGAGAGAAACAAAGGATTAATGCATGCATATTATGGAAAGGTGATTCTGTCATGCACACAGACATGCATGACCGCTTCCACAGAAGGGCTAGACAATAATTAACGGGCTCACTCCAGCTTCTTGCTCGTAGGCCTGGTGCCTCCCATGTCTGTCTTTTCTAGCACTGCTATGATAACCTCAGCTCTTTGAAATTAGGTAGTCTCACACCTCTACTAAGTAGACTTCGCGTCCCACCCCTCTCTTCCTTTTGCTCACTCTTGTTTTGTTTAAACCCATCCGGTGACATACAGGCTATCGTGTCTCATCCTTCAACTCAGAACATCGGCCCTTTCGTATCTCCTCTCTGCTCTTTTCTTTCGTCGAATTGTTGTTCTACAATTGTTTAACAGAGTATTAACGGCTTCTGACCCACTATTTCATAAGGGCTTACAAAGGTCATGGGAACTACCTTTCTTTCCAGGTGCAGCAATTAAAATAAAATGAGAAAAAATAAAGCTGTGCATGAATACTCGCTGTTCTATATCTCTTACTTTATTAAATTCGATTAATTTTAGGAAACGAATGAAATTAATATGTTATTTATAACGACTTTCTTTCTGATATATGGATGCAGGAAATTTAAAACCCAAGAAATAGTGGCAGTGTTAATTTATTTCCTATTAATTAAAGAATATTAAAAACAAAGAATAATCACAAAGATAAGTAAATACTTATTCACCTCTAAATTCCTTTGGATTTTTCTATTTCAATAGATACACCATGTTTGTAAATTATAACTTATTGAAATGAACATCGCTACCAAACTGAAGTGGCTTGACTTTCATAACTCACCACAAATTTTAAATTCAAGACTGCACTGGCGAAATCTATGGTGTCGAAATACATATTCTATTGGAATATTATTAGATGAATGCAAAATATATTATGCATGTTATTATTTATTTGATTGTTTTCAATATTTTGTTTTCAAATTTTCTTAAAATAAAGTTATTAGAAAGAAAACTTAGTTTCATTCGTGCTATAATTATTAAAGAAGTGAATAATGGAAACGGATATATAGAAGAAATGAGTTCTAACTCCGATTGAATCAGACTCATTAGGTTTCCACTCAGTTTAAGATTGAAAACTACACTCCAGAAACATAAGAACAAAGACACAAATGACATGACACTGAATATATATATAAAATAGAAGGTAGCTTCACACTACTTTGCACATGGCATCTGGCATAGGCTCGGGTCGATCACACCTTAGCATTGAATAGGGGGTTCCAAATAACTGCTTAATTCAACAGCTCAGTCATGTCACGTACACTGCATCAGTATGAATCTGATTCGGACCGAGGATTTGCGTTAAAGACACACTTATCTGTATAATATTTACTATACTACTATGTTTACTCTATGATTCAGTGAGAAGGTGGCGGCACAGATATAGGTGTCGTAGAAATACAAGCAGGAAAAAGCCACTCACTTGACCGATTAACATAAAATAATGCAGCAGATCCTGGGTCAAATAGTGCTCACATTTCACTCTGCTTTTCCGTCCCTTCTACACCCCTCCACTTTTGGGACTTGACTTGTGCTACTAATGCCCAGACACTCTTGACATACATGCTTCTGTTCCTTTCACCACTCATCTTGCAGATATTGCACTGTTCACTATATCCAGTGTTTCATCCCCTTAATGTCGACTTCCTGAATTTCTCTCCCTACATGTTTTTCTTGAAGTTGTCCAAGTACATTAACGATATCAAACTTGCCGGTTCAGACGGCCTGTAAAGGCTATAGTCACTGCTTTTTTCTCCAAACCTAGCAAATACAGGAAATTTCTGTTGACTAAATGTAGGACAATTACCAGCTATATTACTTATTAAAAACTATATATAAACTTTTGTGTTTATCCTTTTTCCCTCTCTCTCTGTATCTATCTTTCTCGCTTTCTCTCTCTCTCGCTCGATATATATATATATATATATATATATATATATATATATATATATTATATTGTTAAACATTTTTATTTTATTTATTGCTAACATAAGTATTTTTATAGAAATCCATTTGTTATATATTGTTAGCTGATATTCTAATAAACGATATGTTAATAGCATAAAATTTGATTTTAGTTTAAACTAAAGCTTCAATAAGTATAATATCGTTAAATATTTTTCTTTTATTTATTAGTAAAATAGGTACTTTTACTTCTTGATATAAAAAATATTTTTATATAAATTCATTTGTTATTTATTGTTGGTTGATATATATACATCCATTTTATTATTATTGTTGTTGTATTTTGACCCGAAGATTAGCTATATTTTTGAATAGAATTGATTTTCGATCGATTTATTTTAATCGATTTTATTTTATTTTATTTTCTATTTGTAAATTTGGTTGTGAAACACGTGCAGTCGTTTTATTATTTTAATGATTATTACTTTGTATTTTATTATAGTTCTTTTTAGTGTATTTACTTATTAAATTTTTTTCTATATGTGACTGTGGATTTTCCTGGATGAGTTCATGAACTTTGGTTCTTTTCTCTAAATTATATATTTATATATTATATACTGTAAAACTTAATTTAATTCTAATTTTTGATAATTCGAATTTAATTTAATTTTTACCTGTAAATTTCGATTTTCATCCCTAATGTTATCATCATAATTATTATATGTATATATATATATGTTCATGTATGTAAGCATGTATATATATGTAAATCCGCGCCCGCACGCGAGCAAACACACACACACACACACACACACACACACACACACATTAAAGGATGTAGTTGTGTAAGGCCAGAATAATGCGGAAAGTTACAATGTAAACTACAAAAGGAAAAGAAAACAGAACATAGTTGCAGTTTTGACTTGTATTTCTATATTTTGGGATATTCGGTGAAGCGGTAGTTGGAAAAAGTTGTTGCTCAATTGTGTGTGTGTGGGGAGGAGAAAGGGATGAAAGAGAAGAGTGACGTTAGCAGACTGGTGTTGCTGTAGCAACCAGTCTGTTTCGTATAATTCCTTCCTGTTGTTAATGGCTGGTCTGAATTTGTTTATAAGGAGGGCTTCCATAATTGTGAGATTGCCTCTTTGCATTGGGGTGCCTTGATGGAAACTGGAATCCTGGGTTTGGCACTTCCAAAGGTGTTTCTTTATCGAAGTGCCTGTCTGCATATGTTCCTTTGTTCGAATGTGTGGTTTCCTAGTAGTAATACCTATGCAGGATGCTCCACAGTTATTGCAGGCTGCCTCGTACACCAAATAGACTCTCGAGCATTTTTTGATGTCGTTGATAGGGCAGTTGGTGAGTGTGCAACCCACAATGCTCTCTGTTATGTTTTTCTTCAACAGAACTTTCCCCAAGAATAGACCGGTGTGTACCAACTGTATGTTAATTCTCTCCCTTCGGATGGCATGTTGGATAGCTGCCGTTGTTCTGTCGCCAAAGTAGGGTTGTTTAAGGAAGCACTTTTCTGACCTGATGTTATGGGCTTTCTTATGTTGTTTACTCGCATTCGTGTTTCAAGGATGCAGTCCTTTAGCTGCAAATGGCGGATAGCCCTTCTGCGCTAAGTTCCTGAGGAACGGCATGGTGTTGGTAGCTTTGTCGGTTACTTCACTACATCTGTCTCTTATACGTGTTATCTCATTTTATGTTTATGCGGCTTTGGCTCTGGTGGGCAGTGCTGATTCGTAATGTGCGAACAAATTCCTACTGATTACATCTTTTTATAAAAATTCGTGTAGATGTAACCCTCCACTATGATCTTGATTTTGAAATCTAGCAGAAAGAGGGTTCCGGATTCGTCTGGGTGTTCGATCTGGAATTTTATATGAATGTCGACGTTGTTGAATTTTTTATGTATGGTGTTCTCCTCTTCCGGTGGAGAAGCGAGCATCAGAATGTCGTCGACGTACCTAGAGAAGAAAACGCAGAAGTGACAGGTGATGAGCGCCGTGCGTTTGAGCTGGTCCATGTACGAGATAGCCAGCAGGCCTGAGAAGCTAGGTTCCATCGGTAGGCCTGATATCTGTTTAAATATCACATCGTTGAATTGGAAGTAGGAGTTCCGCAAGTAGTTTGTGGATATCCGAGCGTATAAGGCTAAAAAGGTGAAGGTTGGCGAAAGAGGAAAGGGAAGAAGAGAAAGAGGAAAGGGAAGAAGAGAAAGAAGAAGTAGACGTAGAAGAAAAGGGAGAGGAGGAAAAAGGATAGTGAGGAGGATGAGGAAAGGAAAAGAAGAAATGGGTGTGGGATAAGGGACGTGGAGACAATAGAAGAGCTGTGATGCGGTCAGTGATGATATCGACATCCGAAAGAGCGGACACAGAAGTATAGAGGGAGACGATGTCTAAACTGAAAGGATACCGGTTATTACTAAATTTTACTCAGCCGTTGCAACTCACTTCTACAGCTGACTGAACTGGAGCAACGTGAAATAAAGTGCTTTGCTCAAGAACCCAGCACACAGCCCAGTGCAGTCTATACACACACACACACACACACACACACACACACACACACACACACACACACACACACAGACTCACACACACACACACACACACACACACACACACACACACACACACACACACACACACACACACACACACACACACATATACGTATATCATACAAAAATATAGACATTCAGACCCATACACACATATAGTGGCGATTATCAAAGTTATATACTGGTTCATTACAACAATACATCGACAGAGTGCCTTATCTAAACAAAAAGTGTAGCGAATCGTTAAAAAGCAAAATATGTGTTGATAGAAACTGTCGACCGTTAATACGTATACTTTGTAGTATTTAGCCCTGTTTCTACAAATTACGAGTAATATACGTGGGAATGTACATAAGTGTCTGCCAAATATTCTGGAACTGTCGCCGATAGTTTCTCTGTTGTACTATTTAGTATTGCTTGCAATATATGTAGGTTTGAAAATTTGGCACAAAGGAAGCAAATTGGAGGGAAAGGCTAAGTCGAATACATCGACCTCAGGCCTCAACTGGTACTTATTTTATCGATCCCGAAAGGATGAAAAACAAAGTCGACCCCAGCGGAATTTGAACTGAGAACGTGAAGATGGACGAAAAGCCGCTAACCATTTTACCCAGCGTATTAACGATTCTCCAAGTTCGCCGCCTTGTTCGCAATATATATTCTTTTCTACTCTAGGCATAAGGCCCGAAATTTTTGGGTAGGGGGGGCCCGTCGATTAGATCGATCCACTATGCAACTGGTACTTAATTTATCGATCTCGACAGGATGAAAGGCAAAGTCGACATCGGCGGAATTTGAACTGAGACTGTGAAGACAGACGAAATGCCGATAAGCATTTTTCCCAACGTATTAATGATTCTGCCAGCTCGCCACCTTGTTCGCAATATATATTGCCGTTCTAGTTTGATCCTGCATGGCCGAGCAGACTTATGATGAAACGAATTTCAGTGAAGATTATACGCTATTTTTAAGGAGACCTAGAGCTACACTTTGTAATGTGTTTTTAAAGATGGCAGGTAAGCATTCTGTTTTTATAGCTGAATAACACTTTCAGGCCCTTTTTCACCGGTTGTCAGAAAGGTAGAATTTATCATTAGCTCTGACAACTGGCCCAAATGCTTTTAACAAATTGGTGTTGCCAAGTCGAAAGATTACGTCCATCATCCACTAAGGGAAATTGTTCCTCAGACGAGCACCCACATGGTTTACATTTCCCCAATTTTATTCACAAGTCTTTAATCAACACGAGACTATCATAACTGATTTTGTTGGATATTTCACCTTTGTTTCTAGAATATCAAGGATCCTAGCATTGACTCATACTCGGAATACTTGTTATTTGAAACTCCATATTTGTAAATGAAGTTTCTTTCCTGATAATTTTTGTAAAATTTGCGGAAATATTGTGGTTGTTGACGCGTGTGGGTCATATATATATATATATATATATATATATATATATATATGTCTGGCACATGTGCTTCGGGCGTGCGGAGTGTGTTCACATGAGCCGCATATTCGTGTATTCGTATCTTTGTCGTGTTTGTATATGTAAGTATGCTTGATTCTATTGTTTGTGCATATATGTATGTGAGTGCTTGTGCAAATGTTATGTAAGATAAAAGTTATAAGTTACGGTTATAATGTTGCTTATATTGACATTAGCTCTCACTATTTTGATGTATCATTGAATAGATGACACATTTGATTATTTCCCGTCTTTTTATGATAAAAAACGTCATTTTAAAAATTCTCTCACACTGCTTAACCAATCTTTTCATGATACCAATATATGTATGTGATGTATTATAAATGTAATGAAGTTATATAAACTGAAGTATTACATAGATTTAGTTTATATCGTTCTTATTATCTTGGTCACATTCCGTAGAGTTTGTTTTCAAGTTCGGTTCCACACGGTTGTTCTTTCTGGATTTCTTGTGATGTTTACTTGATCTATTGCCAGTATGTTTACTTTTTTTCGGAACGTCAGTGTTGCTTGACAGCTGTTGGAAATTTATTGTAGAACTTGCATTCTCCACGGCGCGGGTGCAATTGCATGTTTCCTGATAATGATAAAAGGAGGAGCATTAAGTATAATATACTTGATATATAAAAGAAATGAACTAGGTATGTGAAGTGGGATTCGCACACTCACCAGAAAAAGGTGAATAAAATTTACTATACTTAAAATTATGTATTTATCTACCCCGAATAAAGTTAGCTGAATAACAGAAATAGCAAGAAGTCATAATAAGTATATTATTATGTTCCGTTTCGTGTCTGTTATTTGTTTAAGTTTTGAACTCCAACATCATCTGCTGTCATTTAAATTAGTAATAGATATATACTTTAAATGATTCCATTAACTAAATAAGTCCCAGTTCGAAACGTTTAGCTATGTGTTCATATAAGGAATTCTGAGTACCACCGTTCTATGGAATGCATAAGATCGAACTGGTACTGTAGATAACCACGACCAGATTTTCGTCAGAAAGACATTAAAATGAAATAAGACAGTTTCCATGACGCTAAAATGCCCTTGAGTGAACAAGATCATTCAGAAAAGCAAATAAATTTCCTCAAATAATACCTATCATCGCAAAAATAAAGACACAGATAGCGTAAATACGACTGCTTAGTTTCTGCTCATAGTTGTGCTCTGGCAGATCAGACCTATGACAATGTATTGCTTTTAAAAGGAACACAGCTTGTTATGAATTAAATCATTAGTCCCTTCTAAACTCGATTTATTATTTCTGGCAAGGTGGGTGGAGATGGATTAAATATGAACAAATATTACATTTGAAGAAACTAATTGTATTTAGGAAGTTAATTACAAGAAATCTATTGCGTTTGCATTTTGTTTTACAAATGCTGCCGTCTATATTATTTTTAATACGAATCAGAGTGACTGAAAGTGACAGTATCAACGAATTCTAGAAATATAAAGTAACAGTAATATATGGCTATGCCTGAAATGAATCCAAATTACTGTGGTGGCGATAAGGATATCACATCTAATAGCAGAGGTGGTTGTGATAAAAAGTGGTAGCTAATGTCCCAAATTTAGTGGCAATAATCTTGATAAAAGGAGAAGTGGAACAGTTAAAGACGTGAAGAAAACAGAATATAGTAAAATTAAAAAATTGTGCTGATTGTTGAAAGTACGTAAAATTCATTATACATACACATTTTGAGAGTTCATCTGTCTGTGAATATTTTTCTTGTAAATTACTCACAACTGCATTTTTTCTAATCGGTCTTCCAGTAACTGTGTGGGCCGTATCCATTTCAACATTTTGTCCACATTTGATTTTGTACAAAATATAAAACTGGAAATGAAGAAAGAAATACACTTTAAAAATAAATGGCTAATGATTTAAAACAAAATTGTTCTTTAGTTACCTTCACATCGTAGTCAACGATTTACAACACACTTATTGGACTGACCAAAAATTAAATGACTCATGGAGTTACTTCGGGTAAATGCTAAGTTCTTTGACAAAACTTCTGACTGTCTCTAATTTGGAATATTTAATTATCATTGGTTGTACAGTGTCTCTCTTAAAGAAGTAAGCATACATCTCTACTTTGTAACTGCTCCGTCTGTGTTTCCATTTTTTGAAAAGTACTTTTGATCTTCCGACTACGATCTAAAAGATTACTATTCAGTTCTGCTGCATAGAACATTAGAAGGTTGACATACTCACTCTTGGAAAGGAGTACACGGCCACACGTCTCATATCTGCAGCACGTTATATTCTCATTGATATTTTAGTGACAGGCCCCTCCGAAGCGAGCGCATTAGGCTTTCGTGCCCAAGACGACTCTCCTCAAAAGATTGTACAACCTTCTTTTTTGCGATTCTTGCACTCAGCTCCTATTCAAGTGGTAAAGTAAAACACATGGCCAAATTTCTTGCAAAGGCAAGACGCATAATCATCCACTCATCGTACCTACTCGGATGCCTTGGCCAGGTTAAGTGCCTATTGAAGATATAAGAGTGTTGAAAAGTTCTTGGTTATGAGTAAAAGAAAATATAGGAGGATAAGTTAATTATGATTTTATCCAACATATTCCCCTCTTCAATTCACACACTCGCTGCAGTGCTCCTTCTGTGTTTCTAAGCCCTATTAAAGAACTCGGAAGTTTGGGCTTCCAGCCAGGACCTTCACGATACACTCAAAGCTAGGAAAGTTTCAACTCCCCGTCATATGAAGATTCCAAAGTAGCTGATCTACAGTGAGCTGTGCTCGGGGAAGCGTCCTCAGCACAAACCACGATAAGGGTACAAAGACTGCAGAAAAACTAATCTGAAGGAACTAAAAATAACTGGGAAGACCTAGCTTTGGAAAGAACTGTGTAGAGGAAGCGTATATGGGAATGCTGTAAGACATACATATATACATACATACATACATACATACATATAGGTATATACACATGCACCATATGTATGTATACACACACATGTGTATGTATGTTTGTATGTATGGTTTTATGTATGTATGTGTGTATGTATGAATGTATGTATTATGGTGGCTGTCAAAATTCGCAATAAGCATATAGTTAATTTCCAGTGCAATATTATTTCGTACTGGCATTCGAACATGGAAGTAAATCATACATCGACTTCAGGAGAGAACAAATGTCTTACAGGAAATTCTCCTTTACTCAAAGAACTCACATGATTCACTAATAGGTTGGAATCCTATCCGTATGACTTTTATCAGTTCGCGTTTCTAATTTAATCTGTAACAAGATCACTCCTTTGAGTCATATGAAACTGACTCAATCTTAATTTTGTATTCCATCTTAAATCTATTTCCATTTATTAGCAATTACCTATTAAAAATGCGCTCGGCGGAATCTTGTAGTATAATTTTGCAGCGTGTTTTTTACTCTGGTAAATGTTAATGGAAGATAATATAATATAATATAATATAATATAATATAATATAATATAATATAATATAATAACTTTTCTGTTCCAGCTCTCATGAAACAGAGTGGCAGACCAAAATATTTCATCGAGTACTGCAGGTGAATTTCTAACTTTCCATCAATTTCTTTTCGTGAAATTCCATGTATTTAGAATGGACATTAAACCTTCGGCAAAATCCCTTGCTGACAGCACCTTTCCTAAGCTTGTTCAACATACATCCATTGACAATAGCTGGAGGAAATGACAAACGTATTTTTAAAAACATCTACTTGCTTGGAATTACTCAGTGATATTGCAGAAATACAAGAAATACTGGTAATTCGATGCTTTGAATCGTTGGATTCTGTCTCTTCTGATCTCAAAAGGGAATTGTTAAACAAACTACAACCCATCCTTACCGTTGTATAAAATTTGTTATATAAGAATAATATACAATGTGCGAAGAGGATTTTCAATTATCTTCCGTTTTCCTACTTATAAGATAAATAAATACAAATTCTGTAATAATATATGATTATAGCTTTTATTTAAAAAAAACAAAACAATATTTTCATGCACAAATATATATTTCTCAAAATATATCGTTAAAATATCTCTTATCCATTTTCCCGCGAGGTAATAAAGATGGAAACAAATGGTTTTGCTATATTTAGTTGTGAAATGATGAGAATATTTTATTCTGAATGGAAAAAAATAGATAAATAGAGCTTAACTATGAATAGTAATTGTAAGTTAAATCCATATATTGGATGAGATAATAATCTTGGGTTCAAGGCAATGTTTGGTCTTATAAATGAAGCTAAAAACAACAGATAATGCATCCAAACATCGATATCGTTAGTAGAGCACCATATGTGCTTTTTTGTCAGCTGCAGTCATAAAACTAATACTTTATCTTGCGTATTTTAGCTCATTTACAAAATCCTCTGTTATTGTATGTGCTGTATCTTTCCTAGATACTCGCGCGCGCACACTCGTATATGGACACTAAAACACTATCTTTCTTTCTTCCCGACACTGCGCGCATACATGTCATTTCCCTCATTATATTTATAGGTATTAATTCATATATGTATGTATATACATATACACTTACATACATACATGCATACATACATACATACATACATATGTGAGTATATATGTATACGTGTGTGTGTTTGTATTCATATATGTATCTGTGTGAATCTTGTGGCTAGCACAGCTATACATTTTACAGTAGACGCAAAGTTCGAACCCCTCATGCAATGTTGCAAATACACAAGGATGATACACATACACACACTCACGCACACACACACAGGCACACACACACAAACACACCCACCCACGCATATTCTAGGTTCAATTAAATACAAACCTGTTATAAATCTAAAATAAAAAGAAGAAATAACTAAAACAATTACACTAGAGCTTGTCTCATGACAAAACTCTGAACAATATGGACCACCAATCGCGATAACCTCTGTATATGCAGAGATAGCATCTGTATTACATCAATATAACTGATAACATCTATGAATACATAAATACACTAAGGAATGAAAAAAAAGCACACGATTTCCTAAATATCACAAGATGATTATTTTAAAACGAATAGGTATAGACATCCCATCATCTGATCTGTTGTGAATCATTATAATTTCGACAGTAAGAAATATCATTCTATGCAACGGCATCTGCATTACAATTAAAAGAAACGCCACCCTATACATGCATGTGTAACGGAACTGTAATCCCATGACATATAACTTAACGCATAACATCTCAAGCCAGCAACATAATAAAAAATAATTGAATATGGCATGGTTGTATGGTAAGAAGATTACTTCCTAAGCATATGGTTCTGGGTTCAGTCCCACTGCGTGGCGCCTGGGCAAGTGTCTTCTACTATAACCTTAGGCCGACCAAAGTCTTATGATTGGATTTGGTTGCAAATTCTTTCCAACATTCCTAAATGGCATTGGTATAATGTTTTCCAAAAAATAGTAAATATTTTAGTGTGCTTAAGAAACACAAAATTAGATTTGCATTTTCTAATAGCCGGAACCTAGCACAAATTATAGTAGCACACAACGCATCAGGGTCCAATATTTACTGCCATATGAAGTGAAACAGAAGGAATTACCAAGTTAAGTAATTTCCATGAGAATACAGATAATAATAATCTGCATAGAAATAGGGAATTAGCAATAAACAGTTGCGAGGTTAATGTAATTGATAAAGCTAGGGACCCGAGGAATAGCTATAGCGAATTAATTTGGTTGGTGAAGGATAGTAATAAAATATATATATAATACTAAGGTTAAACCGTATAGCATATGGAGTATACGATGTGACATGTGTGTTGAGGAAATGTACCAAATTTTCACTTCAAATTTAATCTGATAAACACTAGGCAAGAACTTTGTGAAGGTATCTTCATGCAAATAAATATACTTTAAAAAAATTCAAACAATCGCACTAAACTTAATATTGTACGAGAATTATAAATTATTAGAATATTATTGAATACCTCTAAAACTAAGAACATTCTTAAAATGAGTGGAATGGTAAACTTTTTAATAGTACTAATGAATCTACGCAAGCACTTAATCCAGCCTTAACCTATTTTCAGGACTATATTTCGCTTCACCAACAACACTTACTGTAGGTGATCAGTGGGTCAATGATACTACAACTCTTTATAGTACCATTAATATCTCCTAAAACAAAAATATACTTCATTCACTCAGATTGGTAATTCCTTCTGTTTCACTTCATATGGCAGTAAATATTGGACCCTGATGAAACTGTACCGACACCAGGATGTATATCTAACAGTGTGCAGTCGATGCAGTTGAAACGCGCGTAGGTCCAAGAAAGAATGCAGTAAATAACTCTTTAATAATATTATAGATGTAGAAAATTTCCGTTTTTCTTATCATTATTAATACTATATATATAAGGCAGTGAGCTGGCAGAATCGTTAGCATGCTGGACGGAATACGCCGAGGTCGACTTTGCCTTTCATCCATTCGGGGTCGATAAATGGAATACCAGTTGAGTATTGGGGGTCGATGTAATCGACTTAACCCCCCCCCCAAAAAAAAAATTTCTTCATGCCTTGTGCCTACAGTAGAAAGGAGTAATAATAGCATGTGTATTTGTTGTCCCATCATCGCTTGACAATCGGTGTTGGTGTGCTTACTTCCTCGTCATCTGGCGGTTTAACAAAAGAGTTCGATAGAATAAATACTAGGCTAAAAAAAAAATAAGTCCCCGGGTCGATTTTTTTGACTAAAACATATTAAGGTGGTGTTCCAGGATGGCCGGAGTCAAATGACTGAAACACAAGAATAAAAGATAACCTGAATACCTAGACTTCACTACATGAAATGAAATTAAAAGGATAAACAAAAATTGCATGTAACAATGAGAACAGCAGAGTAATGGAAGCTAAAAATATTAATAATTCAAGGTCACTACTACGTATGAAATTTTAAGAAAAGTTACAAGAACAATAAACCAAACGTTAATAGAAAAATTTTAAACGGAAAGAAATAAACGTAGACTATTACCTATTAAGGCTTTGTATTATTGACAAAAATAGGTATTACACGAATGTTAACTGAGCATTAAACGATTAAAATTATCATCAACTTATAGAATATAATTACACCAGCTAACAAATGTTACATATAACAATGAGATTAGCAAAAATTAAGGAACCTGAAAACATTAGTCCTTGAAATTCGTACGATATATGCAAATAAAATGATAGACAGACATTAAACTAGTAATTAATACACGAAGTAAAAACAAAATATATAAAAACAATTAAAAATGTCTATTAAAAGCCTGTGCTAATGACTATGAAAACGGGGTTTGATAAAAGAGATTCGGCATTGCACAATTGTTAATTAATTCACAAATTAATTAGAATTTTAAACAATGTAAAGAAATATCATGCGCCCTGATTGTTCTCAATAGTTAACATACATGTTTCATGTAACAGCAAGACCATCTCAATAATTGACTGTTCTCTGATACAGCGTAGTTCAAAAAGGACAACGCTAACTGTACTGGGACTACACGAATGAAGAAAAGGGGAGGTAATAAGACTAAACCATGAATAGACTTCCATTAGCGTTACAGTAAAGCGATAATTCCATAACAATGGAAGTTTGATATCGGACGCTTTCATGATTTAATTGGTTGCTGTCTCTATTCAACGCAAGGCCGAATATATATATATATATATATATATATATATATATATATATATATATATATATATATATATATATATATACCATAAAGGAAAAATTTAATCGTCATTAAAGGTGACTGGGGATGTCAAAGCACCAATACTCCTAGAAAAAACACTTATATATATATATATATATATATATATATATATATATATATATATATATATATATATATATATATATATATATATATATATACTGAAACATAAAACTTACATTAATGAAAGGCACGTTTGTCTGAATATGTTACGCTATTATATTAATTCTTTATAGTGAATTTAATGAACTATTTGTAGCGCAGAATGATATAACTCCATAAAGAATCAGAAAAAACATTTAAGAACCAAACATTTATTAAAGTCATTCATTCAAATACAGGATGGAATGTAATAATTTACTTACTTTTGGAATAAATATGAGCCCAACTGTTATAGTACTTGTAATTTGAAGGGATAAAAAATGCAGCAAATACATGATATCTGGTCCGACAGATGATTTTACAAATTGCCTGTGGTAAAGATTAAGATATAAAATGCATGTAACGAATTTATTAAAAGCTGAGTGATTTAGGAGCATATTATTGTCAGTGCGACACAGAATTCAATATTATTGGGAAATCCATATACATGTTACTCTTGCATATCTATCTATCTATCTATCTATCTATCTATCTATCTATCTATCTATCTATCTATCTACCGATGCTTGTGTGTTTACGTCCCCGTATCCTAGAGGTTCGGCAAAAAATATCGATAGAATGAGTATTAGGCTTACAAAGAATAAGTCCTGCGGTCGATTTGCTCGACTAAGGGCGGTGCCCCAGCATGGCCGCAGTAAAATGACTGAACCAAATAAAAGAACATGTATATATATATATATATATATATATATATATATATATATATATATATGTATATACACAAATGTACATTGATACACAAATGTCTCATGCACACGCATGTAATGTTCTTAAATGATGGTGGCTACTGTTAATGGTGACGAGAACATTTCGAAGTCTCAGCAACTTCTTTATCCACATTTAATCTATTCACTCCACTGTCGTCAAGCAATTTTCATTTGAATAAATATACGGCAGAAAAGCCGGTTATTTATTGGAAATAAATTTGGCCATTTTCCTCCACATTTCATTAAATTTTATTAAAGATAGAAATTTTCCTGGCACGCTTACATAACGTGTTATTTTCTGCTTAAAACTTTTGGCGATGATTTTATTTAAAGTACATGGTGGTCTAAAATTCGTGCACCAGTAACATAACACTTTGCCATAACGTCTTCATAATTGTTATTGTTTAGAAGAAAACTTGATAAATGTTCATAAAACGATGATTATTCTTATTTTAAAACCATGTCAGAAATCTTTTAAATGTTAATCTCGCCAATCAATTGATTGGCAGACACGGTCCTGTGTCTTGGCATCTGAAGTCCCAAAACTTCCTCCTCTTGACTTTTTACTATGGAGTCATCTTAAGTCCGATGTTTATATAACTCGTCCTAGAAGTGTTGAAGAATTAAAAGAAAACTTAAGAATTCAATGTGCAAATATTAACATTGAAGTCATGAATATTGTACAAAATTCTATTTGGTTTCGTTTTCAGAAATCTAATAACTGTGAGGGGAATCAGTCTGAACAATTATTTTAACCATTTCTGTGTTTTTTTTAAAATTCATTTGTGATAAAGAATTTAATGTAAATAATAAAAAAAGTATCATATGTCTTATATAAACGGTTTTTCTCATGATTAGGGTGATGCGCGACTTTTGTTCCACCCTCGATTAATGAATTAAAAGAAAAATTCCATTTACTGAATATAAGATACATCAAACATATAATGATGTTGCAATATTCATCTTTAGATGATGACAGCTCTATTGCCTCTGATTCCAGGTTTGCGCGTTCAGGACTGACTTATACCTAAATAAATACAACAATAACTAGATAAAGTTTCTGTTGTTAATTCATCAACTAAGGTATTTTGTTGACTTGGCTGGTATAATTAGCGCAAGTAGCTGTAAACCGAAATCGTGTACAATCTGGCAAGCAAGCACACATTTGTTTATTTGTAACAATACCCTGAAGACAGCCTTTATAAGGGGTCGTGTTATCACGAACACAAAATAAAAGAACAGCATAATCTTCATTGAACATTAGAATAGCTACAACAACAATAATAATAGAAAAATAAAACATTTAAAGTACCCCATGTTCTAGGGCATAAAGTGACATTCACTTTGAGTATCTTAATCTTATTACAGCCAATTGAAAGAGGCATAATAAACAAAAATATTTAGTTAAATTGTTAATGGCAGCTGTACATGGAGCCTTATCAATCTGAGAAAGCTAAAGTGCTTCTATATTGTATTAGTCTAATGAAGATAGCCATTAGATTATCTATATAATATAATATATTAAACACTTTATAGTATTTAGTTCAAAACTTTATGTTCAAATCCTAGAAAGAATGCGTCTCCCTTTTAAATCAATTTCGACACATTCCAGATCATCAATAATTCTGGAGTTGATTTAAAAGATTATACTGCTTTAGTGCTGTAATTAATCTTATTTCTAAGAAAAATAACGTAAATTTTCTGATAGACTTGCTGCAAACCGGAATCCTCAAGTGATCCATTTCGGTACACAAATTTCACTTCTTGGTTAAATCTAGTTCCCTTATACAAAAGTTAGTTAGCCTTATAAGAAGAATAAACAGCACTCAAATTTTCGTTCTTCAACAGGAATGTTCATTTATAATTGAAAAAGGAAAAAACGAAACGCAGAATTTAATGTAAATGATGTCAGATAATCCCACATGGAACAGATGATTTTGTCAAATTTTCGAAGTGCCACTCGTATTCTCGTTTCAATAGCTATAAATCTATGAATGAAATAATGTCATAAACTGCCGAGTTGAGATAGCCGTTATTCACTGCCGAAGATATGAAATCCGTGCTTAATTTTATATACAAATTTTCATATTTAAGAAATAATGTCACGCTATGTTATAACACTTCATTTATGGACACAGTAGTAATATTTCCATTATGAGATAGCACTTCTATACCGAAATTGTACTGATTCTTTTGGAAAGATCGACATACTGTTTGTTTTGACAGGAAGAACATATAGTCAATTGGAATTTTTCAAATCTAGTATTGGTATTTAATGTATTTTACGTGGAAGAATAAAATATCTAGAAGTCAAATGTTACGAAGTTTTAACACAGAGCAAATAAAACTGAAAGGGGGTTACTCAGGTGATCGGCCCCAGCTATCTCTCAACTTTGTTATGTACGCGTATCCATATCTTTCGAATAGGCTTAAGGGAAATTTCAAGTATTTGGAGATGCATCCACCAAGTGAATTTCAGTTTTCTGTATTTGATATTTGTCACTATGTCGATGATGATAAGAATGTGAACTACAGCAATATAAGTGAAATGGGATATGATTCATGCCAAATAGGTGTCCATTATAAAATCTCGACTCTAGATTGTTAGGGAAAGATTGTCGTCGATAAATAAGACAGATGATATTTAAATAAGAACTAAATCGTATAAATAACAAGTAAATTGATGTATCATGATCTTCATGTAACATGTCTGACTAACAATCTATGCATTTCAATTAGTAACTATCGTTCCAGGAGCTATGCATCTTCAAAACCTTGATCTCGTTATTCTATATTACAACAGAGTTTGCTTCTGTGAAACTAACCCGGACAAGCAATTTTTCTGCATAAAGCTTTGTCTATGCCTTCCATCATAAAGTAGAGAACTAATATTCCTCTGTCCCATGAGACAATACGATTATTATCTCAGCTGCAATGATCCCAAATTCACCTAGTTCATATAAACGTCAATAGTTGGTATTAATTACATACAACAAGATTAAAGATAAATTTCGTTTTCACCAAATCTATCATTTGAGATAAACACGGTTTTCTACAACTGATGTGCATGTATATGATTAAGAATGATATATTATTCCTCTATTTGCATTATCATGATATATTTCTCATGTCATAATTTCCATAGAGCTGCAATTGTTAATTTCTCGTCGTTTTATGTGACTAGGTTTACAGTGTTCAATATGTCCTACTTCATTTTAAAGAAAGTAAGGTGTAATCATAAAGAAAATCGACTACTAAATCATGCAGGTTGAGCGGCGAACGTATGACATCTTACATTAATTGTATATTATTATCGTTTATATGTAGTTGTGGTCCCGGTATGACGCAGCCACTCTTGCAGAGATTCAAAAACACTAAACATATCTGGATGCTTTTTGTGAGGCGCATTATTCCTCCTATTCGTTGGCCTGTAGTTCTGGTTAAAACAATGAGTTGGCATTGAGCGCATTTCTTCCAAAGTGCTGTGTTGTGCCAACAATCTTCTATCAGTACCAAGACCGTAAATATGCTATAGAAATTTAGAAGCAGGCTACAGTAATGAGGTTCTAGGAGAAGATTTATGCGTCCGAGAAAGCCATTTGAACAGCTGCTAGCAAAGGACTTTGATCACGTGTTCTATGAATTCTCCGATCTAGTGATGCTACCTGAGTGGAGTGGAGTCACGGTTCGAGATAAATTGTATATCTAAAGTTATGTTAGTGAAGTTAGACAATCCTCTCCTAGATGAGAGCACTAATAAAATGGCTCCAAACCTATTATGTTACTATATTTTATTACCCATGGACTATATATATATATATATATATATATATATATATATTATTACCCATGGACTATATATATATATATATATATATAGTCCATGGGTAATAAAATATAGTAACATAATAGGTTTGGAGCCATTTTATTAGTGTTCTCATCTAGGAGAGGATTATATATATATACGCAGAAACATAGATAAAGATAAAGAGAGAGAGAGAGAAAGAGAGAGAGAGAGAGAGAGAGAGAGAGAGAAAGGGAGAGAAATAGATAGATCGATAGACAGATAGATTGAGAGGGAGATAGAGAGAGGGAGATAGAGAGAGGGAGGGAGAGAGGGGAGAGGGAGATAGACGCTTTCCTGTAAATTTGTTAAAAGGTTGGTGAGGATGAGAATTGCCCTGGTGAATGGGAATGACCCTATTGGCGTCATAGACAAGCAGGTCAGAAAACAGAGATGGTAGAAAGCACTTTCCCGTGATTGCCAAAGTAATCTTATATTAAGTGTGTTAATTTCATTGTTTTTTTTTCAGTCTATTAGAACGTCTCGTTTTAGTCTTTTGTTTACTATTAGTCTCTTTGCCTATTTCCCCCTAATTAATTCAGTGTAAAGCTTTTTCGCTTTAGCCATTTGTCCTATTGATGTCCCTTAAATTATCGCTCTGGGGGAAAATGAATCAAATCGTCATTGCATTTATTATATGGTATTAAGATCATTTATTATCGTTCAAATATTGTTTATTGTTTATGTAATTGTACTTTTTCCACAAGCGATTTCATCCAAAATCGTGCGTTGAAAGAGAAGCAGTTAAATAGTAGAAGAGCTATTTTATTTGATTAAAATAAAAAAATAAACTTACATTAATTTTATATTATTTCTTTGGTTATTAAAAATTTCTGACGCACTTCTGCATTGTTCAGGATTTTTAAATATTTTTAATAGCCTCAGGTATTGTTCAACTACTGAGCTTGCGTTTTTTTCTAAGTAGTAGTTGCTTGAAAATTATTTAAAATATTTAAAGGCATTACTAACCAGTGTATTATTATTATTATTATTATTATTGTTATTATTATTACTATTATTATTATTATTATTATTATTATTATTATTATTATTATTATTATTATTATTATTATTATTATTATTATTATTATTATTATTATTATTATTATATGGATACAATTCATACAGAAGAATCGGTTCAATAGACAATAAATTTTAGTTTTATGTCTGCTTTACAGAAACTTACTGAAAAATTATCAGAAATGAACCAAGAATGAGTGTGTTGTACGTGGACCATGTGATATATCTACTCTCGTTGAAAAATGCCGGCGCTTTTCGTACAGTAAAGCAAAGATAGACACTATAGAGAAGCATTATAGCTTCACCTATAAAGAAATAGAAAAAAACATATTAACAGATTGTATAATTATTTCTATATCAACAGAAGCCAAAACTCCTACAAAATTTATTACATTCAACAACAACAGCAGCAAGAACAAGAACAAGAAGAAGAAGAACAACAGCAACAATAATAACAACAAGGATAATAACAATTTAGTTTTACGATACTAAGCCGCGTTACACAGAGAATTTCCAATATGGCTGTAAAATCGGCACAGTTCACAATGAGGAATTAAATAAATACTGTATAAACAAAGTAGACAAAAGATTCCAACCTAGAATAAATAATTGCCAGACTAAATTGGAGTTTAGTAGAGATATTTTTTGTAGTGAAGAAAATAAAATAACTTACATGACAATATACGTATAACCCTCTTGAAAATAACAAGAATAAGTATTGTATCATGATTAAATATTAGAAATAGCGAACAAATACGACTGAAAACTTTAAACAATTGATTAAAACCGTATAGCTACTCTCAGAGCCATTTTCTTGAAAACAATCCCTCAAAACTCTACTTGTAACAACATAGTAGTCAGCAAGACACCTATTACATTAGAGCTGTTGTGGAATTAGATTTTTGGAATTTGAGCTAGATATAGCAAAAAATATAAATAAAGGCCGATTAGAAGAGAATTAAGCAACAATAGAAATATGAGCACTATTTCTCCCGAGCATTAGAAGTCTTTTATGATAAATAAGGATAGAAAAATTGTAAACAGAGAATTAACTCTCCCACAGCAAGAACACTGTAGTATCAACACTTTTGCAACGCAGCTAAAACATGTGGCTCTGCGTTGGAGCGCAACGAAAACTGAATCTCTCACACTGGTATGAAAGATCTATTAACAAAACCACATATTAAAAAGTGAACAGTGAGTGTGCATTCCTAGAAGAGGTGGTATTAAGAGGATATTAAGCATCAGCGATCAATATAAAATGCAGTAACTAATAGCACAACAAAAGCAGCAGCTTTGGCCATCGCAACCAGAGATAGTGAAAGTATATTAACACCTCCAATAGTATTGATAACAGATGTTATCAATACTAAACATTTTCTGAGATAATGAAATTATGCATCAAGATGTTCCATACTAAATCCGATCCGATAAAATAGCTATCGAAGCACAGTAACATCTAGTATTTGTACAGTAACGTGTATTAATTGTACATCTATTATTCGTATATCCGATCGTTGTTTTCTGAAACGTGGTATTAAAGAAAGCTATTTCTTATCCTAAAAGTGTCATCGAAAATTTTATAGTGCATTCCATAACCAGATATATCGTACTGGAGTCCTTCCCGGAGCTACCCATGGAAAAACTATTGAACCTAGAATTCTTGATATGTTTGGCAACGCAAGTTGTGTTAAGAAGTTCGGAATGCCGCTACGTGCTTCTGGTTTTAATCCCAGTACGCACAATCTTAGGAAAAGGTCAAGTTTGAGATAATGGAATTTAGAAATAGAATGTATAAGGAACTCTTCATCAAATACATTTACTTATTAAACATGAATTTTATATGTACAAAAGCAATGACATTGTGCATAAAGAACTGAGTAGTGTCTGATATTTATAATGATGCTATTTTTCTCAAAATATTATACAAAATATAGGAAAAATACTTAATTGCGCTGCCTTTTTCCACATCACTCTATAATATCGGCACCAATCAATCCATTTGTCTCTCCATTCGCAGTGCCCGTGTACAGGATATAACAGAGTTCCGACGAATAATCGGCAACTTATGGATACCCTATTTGAAGAGATGATCTCTTGAAAAAAACCACCATTTCTTTGTGCCCGAAGCCAGTTTATACTGCTTCTCCTAAGATGATATGAGCGAAACAATCCAAACTAATGGCATATATGCAACGAGAGTTAAATGGTTATTCATCCTGCCGAAATAGCAACCAAATCTGCCCTCCATATAATTTAGTACTTTGAAAAAGTAGTGGTATTTTGAATTATGAAAACCTAGAGATGCAACGTCTGGGTGAAGGCTGAGTTAGTCATGAATGGACATATACATATTTGTTTATGTTTGTTCAATCAAGGTGAGCTCAGGTTAAACAGTAACCGCAAAGTGAACGACGACGACAGTATAGAGTTCTATTTCCTATAATTTAAACTGCACTCTCAAATGAACTGATTCACAACTAGAATAATTGATTGAATTAATGTAGATAAAGTTATTTTCTTACAGACGACTTGTACTTCCGACAGGTACTAGCATTTTATCGATTTCACTTGCAGCTACCAACTTCAGTCACTTAAAGACGCCTATCATAATATTTATAGATATAAATATCATGCAGCACAAAAATAAGTAAATAAATAAATGCATTAAAAAAAAGATATATCATTAGCTCGAACTAGTGAGGTAGTCTTATAATGACGTTCAACGAAACAGAAATAGTACCAAAGTCTCGTTTATATCACAGCCTGCCGTCTTAAGTGATGAAAATATCATTTTGTTTTGGATAAATAAAGAAACAAAGACGTTCCCTGCTGGAGCATTTTTGATCATAATTTTAATCAAAGAGATCTATATCGTTGGATAAGCAATAACAGCAATAACAATTGCAATACTAGTCCCAACAGCAGCAACAACAGTAGTATGTCATTGACTCTAGACCGATACTACCCCAACAGACAATTAAGTTCCTGAAGAAGGGTAACCTCTTTCAATAGAGAAGGCTCTGTGGGGGAAGTCACGCCATTAGCTTTCTACTTTCCTCATACGAAAGCATAGTAGGTTCTTTGTGTTCTTTGTCTGCAAAACTTTCCAGACATTAAAAGGGAAAACGCTCATTTAATTGATAGCTTATCTCATTTCAAGAGAAATCTAATAAACATTCTCTTATTAGTATTTTCTTTCAACGTATTCCACTGTTGTCTTTCACATTATCATTAAAAGTCACCATTCAATGATTTTGAAGCAATTCCAACTAGACATAACTTTGTTTCTTTATTTCTTCTTATTTTCAAGTAAGGATTGTTCAGATTTCTAAATTTGCTGTATACGATTTTAATGTCCGTGGATTCCATTTAAAGAAACGATGTTTGAATATTTATATAATTTCAAATAGAACCAGTATAAATGGAATTTATAACTCGTACTAAGATAATACAATATCTCAACAATAGTCATAATTAGGAAATCAATTATATAAATGAACTAGAATAATAAATTTAATTGAAAAATATCAAAGACAAATATAAAATATAACTTCATTTCTAGACAGAAACATAAACCATAGCAAATGATAAAGCCTGACCTATTTCTAAATAAGATGTTAAAACAGAACTTTAGAGTGACTGTATGTGATGTATTTCAATCATTAATGATATAATTACACGAATTGGTCAACACTGACGTTCGGACATCTGACCTATAAAACAACTTAGCAGATTGTTAATTGTAGTGGAAGAAAGTACTTGTTTTTAACTGCAATTCAGTAATATTTTGGAGGATTAAATTATTTCGGAATATATTTTTGAAGAGTTATTACTGAATAGTGAGAGAGCAGTGCGTGCCATCAAAGTGACACTGGGATAAAATATACGAAAACCAATATACTCATCATGACTACCTGTCTGATAAGCGTATCCCAGACATTTACATCACAATCATATGTGCGCGACATAGTGATCTTATATCAAGATAAACAGTGCATGACCTTGCGGGTGCGACCCACTTAGAATTTTCTTCAGGTCGAGTAGCCAATCCCGCTGAAAAGGTCCCTGAATAAGGGTTGTTTAAGGATGTTGAAAGGTGAATTATCCAAATTCCTCTCAGCCCATGACTATGATGCTTCCCCACTACTTCTTCTCGTGATCAGAGATGCACATACCGTCAGCCACTAATGGACATGCTCAATTAATTAAGGTCAAGCAACTAACAAGCAAATCTGTGTTATTGAGCAGAATATTTGCTGTAGCCCATCTTTTATACCAAGACAAAAGAATGTACATGATAACACTTCTAGTCTATTAAGATCAGAAGCCATGAGAGTCAGTGTCTGGTACTGAATTATTCAGTAGTCTTATCTTTTTCACGTGCTTTCACTGCACTACCGAGCGCAGCTCTGTGTGTCATGGGTATGTTCTGTGGTTTCTTGTGGTGCTCTTGTTTTCAATGTATTGAAAGTGTTTTACGTAGGATGTGTGCGGTGCCTAGTAGTGCTATTGTCTGTATGTTATATTTACTTGTAAGTCCTGGTGTTTTTGTTTTGTATTTGGCTGAGTATTGTTTTTTTTTTATCATTGACTTATTCAAATTTCACTTGAAAAGGAAATTGAGACTGAAGAGGAAAGTGCTGTCCTCGAGTGAATTTATTGAAAAGTGGGCGAAAATGACAACAGTGGATAGTACTCTCTAAGTGTAGACCTGTGAGTCGGAGAGAAAGAATTGGAGAGGGCGATTGCTTCTGGGATTTCTGGAAAACCTTGGACAGTGGGCTTCCTCTATTATACCTATAGGCCTTCCTGTATCAGGTGGGCCACATCCCTATCATCCTCCCTGCCATATTTAAAAAAAAACTTTGTATGCTATGTTTGTGTCCCTTCTTTTTCAGTGTATACTGTGTATGCTTACATTTTGTTTCATCATTTCATCATATGTAAGCCCAAAGATTTTATGTATGTCTTTGTATTGTCGTCCTCATCTATCGACCTTGTGGCAAGTAAATGAAATCATCATCATCATCATCATTATCATTTCTGTGCACATCTTCTAACGCTGGAGAAGTACTACGGGGCCAACTGTTCACTACCAGTGAACTAAGGCAACACCCCTTACTTTTGGAGCACCATCCGGAGTATTCGGGCGGTTCCAAGAAGTGCTGTTTTCTGCAACTGCTCCACTCTTATTGCAGCTCGTATTTGTTCCATGTACTTCTCAAGATTTTTACTCACTGTTCTCAGGGCTCCGACAATTATTGGTACTACTACCATCTTTTTCAGCGACCACAACTCTTTAACCACCCAAGCTAAATTTTTTTCCTTCTTTATCGCATACCTTGTTGTCATCTGGGCATGCTATGTCTATGATTCAGCATAGCTTGCTTTCTTTCTCAATTAACACTATGTCTGGTTTCCTATTCTCTATCTCATGGTCGCACTGAATCATAAAATCCCATAGGATCTTTGCATTATCATTTTCGATGATGCCTTCGGGTCTATGTTCGTACCACTTTTTCACTCTGTCAAGTCCATACTTGTTGCGAAGTGTCCGATGGACAATCCTTGCTATATTGTCATAACGTCTCTTATATTCTTTCTGGGCTAGTGGTGTACATTATTATTATTATGTTGTCCTTTTTTTTCTTCTTTCTTCAAATTTTCTTCCATTTCTCGCCGAGTGTTTTCCGTACACCTAGGGCAGAGAAGCTCATTGTATGCATTCTCAGTTTACACAGGCAAATTCACAGGTAAAATATGTATTAAAAAAAACATTAATAAATAAATTCATGAATGGATGTTGTTTTCACAGTGATAATGCTCTTCTCAGTATATGAGTCGTTCCAGTTAACACGATTTTTTTGCAATTCCTGTAGAGATCGTAAGCCTGGTATCATTTTCAAATAGGTTTCAGTACCTTTTTTTAAATCATTCCTAGAGATCCTACAATCACTGGTATGGTAGTCGCCTTGAGATGCCACATTTTTTCAATTTCTATTAACAAGTCTTTATATTTACTGACCTTGTCAAATTCTTTCGCCGCTATATTATGATCGCAAGGAATACTCATGTCAATTAATAAACACATCTTCTTCTTCTTCTTCTTCTTCTTCTTCTTCTTCTTCTTCTTCTTCTTCTTCTTCTTCTTCTTCTCCTCCTCCTCCTCCCCTTCTTGTTCTTCTTCTTCTCCTCCTCCTCCCCTTCTTGTTCTTCTTCTTCTCCTCCTCCTCCTCCCCTTCTTCTTCTTCTTCTTCTTCTTCTTCTTTTTCTTCTTCTTCTTCTTTTTCTTCTTCTTCTTCTTCTTCTTCTTCTTCTTCTTCTTCTTCCCCTCCTCCCCCTCCTCCACCTCCCCTTCTTCTTCTTCTTCTTCTTCTTCTTCTTCTTCTTCTTCTTCTTCTTCTTCTTCTTCTTCTTCTTCTTCTTCTTCTTCTCTTCTTCATAACTTGTAATATTACAATTGTGAATTGTTCACGGTCATAATGGTGAACGTGTGATATTATGCATAGAGGTTTCAGTATAACTACATAACACTCATTCTTAATTGTTAACCTTACTAGGTTACGCTTAAGTGATATTTTATTATACGGGGCCAAAATTCATAACTGATGCTGCTGTTAACGTTAAGTATATCATCATTTAAAAATGGAAACATATTTCACAATACCATCGCAGCATTGCTGGTTAATGTATTTCTAACTGAATTATTACACGGGCATTCTAAAATTTGCCGAATTCTCAGGAAAAGTCGACTTCTTTAACGTTGATGTCTATGCAAATATGGTCGTGTATAGCTATACGCATTTCTTTCTATTAAATTTATTCGATTTCGAATCACTTCAGCAATTATTCAGATCTTAAGAACAAAATTTATCAAAGGGAGATATTTATGAAAGCTTTACAAAAATCAAATATATTAAGAAGTTATCGTTGAGTCTTGAAATCATTATATATAGAAATATATAGGTCCAGGATCCAACTAAAGCAAATCAGCAATTAATGATTACTTAACAGTTTTATAACTTTGAATATATCACCGGAAAATTGAGTACACGATAATTCCTCTTATTAAGAAATGCGAATCGCTCTCACTACCCGAGTTCCATAAGATGAATGTATTCGTGAGTGAAAGTTAATAATAATTACGTGAATATGTAATGTCTCAACTCAATGCAATAGGATGTAGCTATTATGGGTTAGCATTTACAACATTTACAAGCTGAAATACAGAAGCAAAGCTGAAAGAATGCAATATTTGAACATTTAGTCTATCGACTCAGCAAGTTGTGAATCTACATTATGCAATTTTGTAATATACATCGTTTACGATTTTATTTCATATTTACAAACGTCATTGTCTTACCTGCATAAAATGCATACATCCATAAACTAACTGAGCATGTTATATATTTGAGTGATGTTGTTGTTTCGAGAAGAACAGCTTCAGGAGGACAATTTAAAGTCCATGCTATTAGGCCGGCTATCGTCACAGCAAGAACTGGAATCATCCTTTGTAGTAGTGCTGTGTCAGGTAAGTTCACACGTTTCACTTTACCTTCTTTGAATATGATTGAGATTCTGTTAGATGATCAAATAAGACAACATTATTAGAAGTCGTTCACAGTTTATTGTGTTGTTCAATTAGGGGTAAAACGCTTTTAGGCGTTAACGAGAACAATTGCACCGGTTGTCAAGAAGTGGTGGTGATGGGGGGGGGGGGAGATGCAGACACAAAGACACACACGCACACACTCAGAAGTGATGCTTCCAATCACAAGGCTTTGGTCGACCTGAAGCTATAGGAGAAGACACTTGCCCAAGGTGCCACGTAGTGGGACTGAACACCGAACCATGTGGTTGAGAAGCAAGCTTCTTACCACATAGCTACGCCTGCACCTGTGAGTGAAATGTTCTTTCATTTCTTTATTTATTATAAGGTTGAGAATTTGATGAAAGATCAATGAAAATGCATCACCAAACAGTACTGGAAAACAGAGAATGCAGATGGTTCGCAGGAATGGAATGAAGAATTTCAAAGACCAGCTCTGTCAAGATTATAGAATACATGATAAATCTGAACAGACGAAGTCAATCTGCAAAGCGCAGAAAAGTGGTCATCTAGTCAGTGTCACCACTGATGAAAATGAAAAGCATTCACTCAAAGTCTCAAGAAATAAGAAAAGAAAAAGAAGGCTTCCAATGAATTAGGCATCTCTCGCAGATCAGATAGTAGACTTATGAATCTGTTAGAATTTGAGAAATGAAAAGTGCATTCCACATATATTACGAACTTGTATACCTAACGTATCATCTTTAAGCCAAATAGACCGAATTACAAAAAACCTGGGAATATATAATGCGCTTGCGCATTGTGAGCGTATGTCAGTATGTATGTATGTATGTATGTATGTATGTATGTATGTATGAATGTATGTATGTATGAATGTATACATGTATCTGTCTTTGTATCTATATTTACACACACATATATACATACGTACACTCAGTACGCTATATACATATATACATATACATATATACAATATACATAGATACATATATATATATATATATATATATATATATATATATATATATATATATATATATATATATATGTTGATAGAAAAGATAAGACAACAAAAGAAAGAAAGAGACCTCGATAAATGGAGGAATTTACCTGTAAATAATGTGACAATTATTCGCTAGCCTTGATAAAACTCCGAGTTTCCGATGTCGGGCCGGAAACCCACGCCGCCATCTCTTCAGTTATCTGGCCATTTTCATAGGATTCTTTCGATGGCCAGATAACTGAAGAGATGGCGGCGTGGGTTTCCACCCCGACATCCGAAACTCGGAGTTTTATCATAGCTACCGAATAATTGTCACATATTATTTACACACACACACACACACACACACACACACACACACACACACACGCACACACATATATATATAGCCTGATAGACCCTGCTATGTCAAGCTGGACTTATATATTCTTCCTCACATTTGGATTTTATGTATGCTCTCTCCCACTTGGTTTTAATATGTTGCCACATTTGTAATATGTCTTTTTTCTGCATTTTTTCGTGCAGCTGAAGATTGCTCTTCATATTGCATTTAAGGTAATGCTCACATTACTTAAGTAAATTGAAGTAGCATGAAACGTGCGTACTGCAATCACTTTTGAAATCCGTGTTGCTTATTGTTTGATATATATATATATATATATATATATGTATGTATGTATGTATGTATATATATATATATATATATATATATATATATATATATATATATATATATAAGAAACTTGCTTTCTAATCACATGATTCACAGCTCATTCCCACTGTGTAGGATCTTGGGCAAGTGTCTTCTACTATAGCCTTGGGCCGAACAAAGCTTTTTGAGTGGATCTTTGTAGACAGTAACTGAAAGAAGCCCGTCGTACATATGTGTGTGTGAGTGTGTGTTTGTTCCCCACCACTGTTTGACAACCGGTGTTGCGGTGTTTACACTCGCAAACTGATAAAATAAGTACCACGCCAAAAAAAATTTTAAAAAGTACCGGGGTCGATGAGTTTCGACTAAAATTCTTCAAAGCGGTGCCCCAGCACGTCTGCAGCCTATGAGTGAAACAAATAAAGGAATAAAAGAATATATATATATATATATATATATATATATATATATATATATATATATATATATATATATATATATACGTGCACACACATGTATACATGTGTCTGTACAGGAATATGTATGTATATGTGTATTTGTAGAAACATACGTTTATTTGTGTATATACATGCATGGGTACTTGTATGTATGTATGTTCGTGATTGTATACATCTCTATGTGTGTATATGTTCTTTATTGCTTACTCTTTATTGTCCAGGCTTTGATTTCGATTTATTTAACCTAAACATTGTTATTTTTTAACGTATTATTTATAAATTTATATTTAATTACCAGCGTTTTCATCGTGGCCAACATAAGAAATCAAAATTTTTTTTATTAATTGTTTTTTTTCATAAATCGACGAAATGGCAATTCCTTCCGATTGATACTCCCTCCGACTTTTTACGTTCTGAATTCAAATGCCGACGAGGTAGACTTTGCTTTTCATCTTTTTGGCGTCCATAAAATGATTACCAGTTGAGAACAGGGCTCGATATAATTGGCTAACCTCCTTCTATTATTGATGCTGGCTTGTGCCAAAATTAGAAAGAATTATATATACACATATATATATATATCACTTTACAAGGACCCGCATCACGAGAGTCTTGGTTTATGAGTTTGATTTTGTTATATATATATATATAAAAGGTTAAACAGCCATTTTGTGTGTGAGGCAACATCATATTCTGATGCATCTACACAGCGACGGAGTAACATGACGGCATGCTCTGAGAAATCTTTGCTCTGCATTATGAATTTTCGCTTTACGAGCGGTCTTCGGGAACAAATTAACTTGTATATCGAGGCATATACAAGTTTTATATATGTATATATATATAATACGTAAAAATATAACAATGCTTAGGTTAAGTAATGCAGAATCAAGGCCTGGACATCAAAGGTTAAACAATAAGGATCATATATACACTTATACATATATACATACAAATACACGCATATAACTACAAATACACATACACACACACACACACACACACACACACACATACACACACACACACACACACACATATATATATATATATATATATATACATATATATATATATATATATATATATATATATATATATATATATATATATATATATATATGTATATATATATATATATATATATATATATATATATATATACAGACACATATATATGCATGTATGTTTGCATATGTCAACACACGCACACTTACACAGACACATAAACACACACACATATATATATATATACATGATACATTTACCGATTGGATATAAATTTAAGCAAAAACAAAAACATCAATACCTCCATGTCTTTAAAATCAACGCCCCGTACATGATAACAAATCCTAAATGTTTCCACCATATTGTGACTTGGCAGATTAAATCAGTAGGTTCGAAGTAAAGAATAAATTCCTGCAAAGAGAACTCGTTTCGTTTAACGAAGACGAATGGTTCAACAGATTAAGACGTTTGGAAGATTAAATTAATTCAATATTATTCTTCACATTGTCTCTGACTCTCACTTTCAAGCAATGACTTATTCTCTCAAGTATTCTGTAATAATTACTCATTCCTCATCATTTATATGTATGTGTATTTGTGTGTGTGTTCGCGCGCGCACGTGTAAACACATACTTCTGCCTATATATATATATAAACATATACACTCATATATATATATATATATATATATAAGCATAGAAAACAAGAGAGAGAGAGAGAGAGAGAGAGAGAGAGAGAGAGAGAGAGAGAGAGAGAGAGAGAGAGAGAGAGAGAGAGAGAGAAAGAAAGAAAGAAATAGATAAGCTGTGATGTCAGAATTTCTATAAACCCTCAGTTTTAAAGTTTTATATATACAACTGGTAAACGTATCCGCCCCTTCGACGGCTTAGGTTGCTTTGGTGGTATTTTTTTCACCAATAATTGAACTACCCAGAAGGTTTCTGAGTAGCACGGCAATCTAATTTTCCAATTAATCTAGAAACGGAAAACCAAATTGAAGGCTGGTTATTGTGCAGGTCGTTGCACTTTAATGATCATAGAACATATAAGTTTACAAGCAAAGCAAAGTAGTGTTACTGAAGTGTTTTAGGAGTAGATTACGGATAATGACTAGAAAATACAGTTGTTTTACACGGAAGCGAAATTTCTTGTCAGAAACAGCCGCATAAATGGTGTAAGGAAATTGAAGGGAGACTTTGAAAATTCTCCGCTGCGAGTTTATTTTATTCAACAGCGAAGGGAGCTATTTTTTCGGAGAGAAGTATGATTGGTACGTTAAAAAATGGTAATATTATACCTACTTGAAAATGTAGAGTAAATTGACTTCAGGTAACACTGAAATTGACTTCAGGTAACGAAAAATGAAGACGTGAAGAGTTTGACTTCAGTTCACAAATACTGCTTTGGATCTTTAGCAGGTCGCCTCAGTTCCCGGCTGTTATGTCTAGGGTACAGGCGTGTAGTGCGCGCTCGTCGGAATTTCTTTTATACGCTAGATGACCGCACCCAGCAGAGACTATAAAACCATGTCTCATCACCGGTGATGATGGTCTTCATGAAGTCTGGGATTATGGTTTGCACAGTCCAGTATGTCCTGAGCGATTTCCATTCGGAATGCACTGAACCAAAGCTTATTCCCACTTCGTGAGAAATTTCCTAGATTTTTACATGACTATTTGCCGAATCTTCTTAATCGGCTCTTTGTTTCGGCTTGTCGGTAGCCTGCCTGAACGTGCCTCACGCTCCTCTGAAATGCGGCTATATTTCATGTAGTTATACCACTTCTTGATCTGAGTTTTTCTCATGACATCATTATGAAAGGCCTGCTAAATCTTCTGGATGGTTTGAGCTTGAGTATTCCAAAGCTTTTGGAAAAACACGATGCAGTATCTCTGCTCGATGCGTTCTGTGAAAACGAAAATCCAACGTGCGTGCACTATACATCTGTACTCAAGGTATAACAGCCAAGAACTGATGCCGTCTACCGGTGCGAAACATTTTCACCCATATGCAGAAAGAGTGGCGTCACCTTCCACCCAAAGTAGTTTGCCAACGTGGCATCAGTTTTGGCGGGAAAAATAAAGTCGGATTAAATTTGAGCGCATCTCGTATTCTTTTTAAATAAATTTTGTTATTAAATGGGCATAAAAAGGAAATTTATAAATTTTAGACTTGGGAATATGAAGTTAGATAATTTATCAAACGTACTTTTAGCTCCCGATCCCTCTCTTTATCCATCCACCAACATATCAATCTGTCGGTCGGTATCTATCTATCTATCTATCTATCTATCTATCTATCTATCTATCTATCTGTCTGTCTGTCTGTCTGTCTATCTCTGCTTCTCTCTCTCTCTCTCTATCTATCTTTTATCTATCTGTTTGCCTGTCTGTCTGTCAGACTGTCTGTCTGAATGTTCGTCTGTCTATCTCTACGATCAGAGCTATGATCAGATGCCTTTATTTCAACGCTGTCTACAAAGTCTCTTTTCAGACACTTCTCATCCAAGATATATTATCCGACCTGTTCTTTTCCTTACTATAATACGCGATATAATGGGTATTCGCTTACTGTTTGTAGAAGGTCAAGTAACTAGACAATAGTCCCAATAGCTGCGATTGGAAATGCTAAGTTGGGAAATCTGATTTAATGCTAATATTAAATTTGAGTCGCACATAGAATAAACTGAGAATAAAATAAAGTAAATTTCCCCAGGGTTAAACTATTATGTGATTCGTCTTAGATCACTTACGTTGTTCCTATCCTTGTGAAATCTACGTATATAATTCAGTCGCATTTAAACTGGTTGAAAATGTCAAGTCCCGCACCATTGTGATCAATACTATGGATTTTGTCAGCATAATTGTGATGGACTAGACAGTACTGTCAGTTGTGTATTTTGAATTTTGTTCTTTCACACAGAAAAATGATATCTAATCAATAAAGTCTATGCATTTATAAAGCATATGCAGACATTATTGAAAATAATTGGTAACTGAGGCTAATACCTAGTAATACTATATATTAAAATATTTGCTTATAACATACTGCTTTTTAATTATTACCTAAAATATTTTATCACTGGAATACCATCTCTGTAAGTAGGTTACAATTTTTCTAATGACTATTGATTTTCTACTCGCAGCTATAATATTAGAAAATTTTATTAAAGGGAAAGCAAGTCTGTATGCCACTCATGACTTACTTTGACTTAGTATTAGGTAGACATGAAGTAATGCACGTGTTGACACATACATGAACATGGTGCTGCAAACATTGCAGGATCCAGTTACTATAGTTACGTTCTGACAACGCAATATAACTTCAGACAATATATTATCATTACTTACCAGATCGTCTCCTTTTCCTAGCTCCCAGTTCATGCCTTGTTTTGTAAAGCATGTGTGTGACTCACTATACGATCTCACATTTCAAATGTATAAGTTTTTGTTCATCATTGAGACAGTGACATGTTGCCTGGATAAGGCGATCCCGTCGAGTTATAATGAAGATATACCTTCATTACTTGACATTAAAAATGTTCAAGCTTCTCTTTTCGCTCTTATTGTCATATCTCGCAAATATATAAAACGGTTAACAAGTCAGTAGTGTCAAAGAAAATCTTCAACAACGATTTCTTACGTCACCATAACTTACTTAAATAGTCGAAAGCAACTGATGGTTAAAATTATAAGAGATGAAATTTCTGTTTAATATTCCTACTCCCGAAATACGTAAAGCGTTCTGTTTTATATTTTATCAACAACGACGCCTTTAGAATATCAATAACGTTTGAATTCTATGTTTTGTTGGGTGATAACAAGAAGAATTCTCACTGTCGGTCGAAGCCCATTAGTAATCAACTGTAAGTTTCATAATTTGATCAGTGTTTCAATCTAAGCTATCGAATGTAGGGGCCTTAAACTGGATTAATCTAGTCGTAGGGTTACTTTCTCTTCTATTTTATTCTTGAGATGCCATTTATAGGAGAATGCAAATATAATTGATGAAATATGAATTGTTGGAAACAACTGGTTCAATGACTCCAGGTACCAATTTTCAATCACGAGGTTCCTTCTATGTTATTTTAAGTTACATTTCTGATACAATGAAAATCCACTAAATGAAAATAGAAATACAAAGAAAATCCAATAAACTTCGCTACTATGTATGGACATCGGCAACTATTGGTTTCTTCTCTTATGTCGAACAGTGAGGTTGAATTATGCAGAGTAAGAATTTTGTACAAGTTACCAACTATCTTGATAACGTCACCTATTTTGGACGATATTAGAATTTTATGTGAATTAAAATAAAATTCAAGTGAGAAAGAAAAGATGAGATACAAAAATAAAATCGATTGAAATCAACTAGCTTATGAATAATTGTTCTTAAATATTAGGAGTTCAATTCTATGAACCTTATAAAACATATCAATATATTTCAAAAAATACGTACCTCAAATGACATAATGGATCCACCTAAGCACATCATTAGGAGAAATATTGGGCTAGCTGATTTGATAACCTGAAAATATGAAAAGGATGTTATATTCATTATAAAATATTGGAAAATAGTTTCTGAGACCATAGTGCATAATTATATCAAGATTTCCATATTGTTTAAATTTTTGTGTGCAAACAGAAAAAAAGAATTGAGTTTATTTGGATTAAAACTTACAATCAATATTTCTATTTTAGAAGTGTTATATGTAGCCGAGACATGTCTGTCTAGATACAGAACTGTCGATTTTAAAAACGCTACAATTCTTTAATTGTGTTACTGTCGATGAGACTTTCTTATACGTGGTTCTAGTTACTTAACTGCCTAAAATTTGTGCTAGAGCTTCAAGGAACATTTCCTATGATAATATGATGAATCATGTGTAGATCTGACTTTAATCCAGTCAACACTCCCAAAACTGGGATTATGTGTCGCTCTTAATAATCCAAGTGGTTTCAGGAAATGATTGATTCTTCAAGATTGTATAAAATGCGAAGATTTTTTATTTTTCTTCTCAATCAATTCTTTATAGAATTGCTGTCACGATATTGTTTTGTTGATCTTTAGTTTAGCGATATCCAATATACTGAAGAGTTATTTCATCTATTTGTTCCGTAAGAAAACGTTAGCGACAACCTCAAAAGTACCTTTGGCTACAAAAGTATTCTTATATTGTGATTATTATGCATACATTGAAACATCTTTGTTTTCAGTGTTACTTGCCTTTTACAAGCAACTAGCATAATGTGGCATTGAATATACTCAGACACAATCGGCGCCGTTAAGATAAATTATTCTATAGGAATTAATATGTTTCCAGTAATTTTTCACGAAATCATGCACAGAATATTGTGTGTCTAGAATGGAAAAAAAACTTACACTTTATGGCAGTTAGTAATTAGAGGAAACTTACTCTAGAATTAATAATACACTTTTATTTCCACAATCTTAAGTTAGCGCACAAGTTCATACGTGCAAGATTTAAATTTTCAACCTGACTATATTTAATATTTAAATGCATTTAGTTGGGTATTCTCCTGACTTGAAGATGTTAGCCATGCATCTTGCAGTAGTAATTGCCTTGTTCAGCCTCATGTAAGCCTTGACCGAAGATAAGAAGCAATCTAGCTGCAAACAGTTCATTTTTTGAAATAGCGAGTATCTACTGACTTTCGTTATGTGTCACATTCAGCGGACGATATAGTCGCATGAAAAAGCAATTAGAGTGATTTTTCAAATTTATATTGTACTTTTTGTGTGCCCTTACGATCGACGAAATTACTAGCGGCAGTATTCATCAATACAAATGTGCGATATACCCTGATTGCTACAACAAAAGATTCCTGTGTTTGCAGTTCCAAGAAGTCCGGGTCAGTTGGTTTTAAAGTCATGTCTTGATCGTGACCTAATTCTAAGTAATTAAAACATACTCTACATTATCAACGATCTCTTGTCCCAAATGAATTGGGTTCAGCTGCAGGACATAAGATTGGATTTAGGAGATGCCAGGGACTTGGCAGAATGTGACGAGATACCGTCTAATCAGCTGCGTCCCACTATTTCTGTCATAGTTGTTTCCCTGAGCCCTTCTAATATTTCGAATATTTACAAGACAGTGAAACTGTTTAACACACAGTTGGAGGTCTTTCATTGGTAATAATGCATTACATTTGTATCTGTAAACCAGTGAGAGGATGTTAACTTATTGTTTTTCATCTCCTAGGCGGGTGTTCTTTCTAGAACTCAAGGACTGTCACACCCTGTAGTTTTACTGTATATTCAATCTCCAACTCTAATATACTCTAATGTTACGTAGTTATTGCACTATCAAACATTTATTCGACTTGTTGATAGGTTTTGGTTTTGTTATGTTGGGTTTCTAGAAACCATCGTAAGTAGCATAGACTGGTGGGGTGGCGGTTTAGTAGCCAATGACCTGATCATGTAACGTGTAACATTGTCTTAAGCCCTCACAAGCCACCCATTATATTTTGTAGTTCATCTCAAACTTCATTATTCATTCTATCCATATTTCAGTTTTAAAATGTCGAGATTTCGAAGAGGTTTTGTTTTTCTTTCATTAGCTCAATGAAACTTTAGATCTATTCAAAGGTGTTCTAGAAATATTTCAAGGATTCTTTCATAAGTATTTTTATAATATTTAGTTATGAGGATTAAGCTGCATTACGTTATTAATTTAATTAACTTACCAGCTGACTACGTTTATGGCAGACAACGACTGCTAATGCTATCATAATGAGCAGTGTTATTGCTGACATTACCAGGATCATCACACGAATAGCAATGTTTGGCTGATGCATGCATGGTGATGAATCAGTACAGATGTCACAATACCGTGCGCAGGGTAAGCATTGGAAATAAGTGAGTTCATTGGATGAATTAAATTTATTCTGACCATAGAAATCTTCTAATTCAGAACCATTGAAATATTGAGCGAGTTGATCTTTATAAGGAAAATAATAACCATCAAGGCATTTGCAGATGTAACAGCCACGCCGAAAACCGCATTTGGGTACATGGACACACTGAAAATAGGAAAAGAACACAAGTAAGTAATTTTAATGTCTGGTAAATATGAGTTATAAGTCCGAAATATGTCCGGAGGTGCCAGCGTATTAACCAATGGCTCTTAACGTATTGCATTTTCTCTTCAATTTATAATCAATTTGAATTTCAGAATCTTTTTCCATGTCTTTCAAATGAATTGACATTAATGCTATTGAATTTCCTTCCAAATATGTGTGTAATATTGATTAGCTATGGGAGTTACCTTTTAAATTTGTTATTTAACACTTAATAACATAGTCATGAAATTAAGCAAACAGTAGATAATGGGAGCCGTCACTAATGTAAGTAAATGCAAGAGAAAAATATGAATATCATTCAATCGCATTATTCATTCCACAGAAAACTGAAGACTTTTGAAGCCTTTCCTTTAAAAATGCTTCTTGAAGAAGCATGAGCTAAAACAGCAACAGCAACACCAACAATATTTTTGACATCTCGGAAAATATAAAACAGCAAGTACAAGTAGAGCAGTGGGGTCGAATGTAATCGACTAACCCCTGCACCTAAAATTTGCTGGCCTTGTACCAAAATTCGATATAAGAATTATCATCATCTATTTCTGCTGCCTCTCCTTCTCCTTATTATGTTTAATGTATAGAATTATGTACACACACGAAACTCAATAAATATATGGTTACTAAACAGCGATTTGACGGCCACCCTACCGATTTTACAGAATAATTAGTTTTCACTGCTATATTTCAATCGGAAAGAAGTACTAAAGTATACCTTCGTTGTTTTCTGGCAGCTGTGCGTTCCCCGAAAAATATCCACAATCTTCTTTGCTTCTGCATTATTCTTTGCATTCTGATAATTTTCTTCATCTTGCGTGATATCTCCTTGTAGTACATCCTCTTCTACATCACATTGGTTAATGTCAATATTTGTTAATTCGATATCTATTGTGGCAACACCTCTGATTGCATAAGACATATTTGAAGAAAAAAGATAACAGAAAGAAATTTGTAGTAAAAGAAATTAAAAAGCGTCATTCATTTAAACAATGTAACGACACGTTATCATTAATGTTGCCTTTATTACTAATATGATTATTAATATTTTATACACAGCCAGTTTCCATAAGCTTCTACTATACTGATGAAGTACATAAAGTTTGAGACAACAGCATCAACAATAAACGAAGAAACATTCAGTGAGATTACTTTAGAACCAAACCCACTCACAATATTCCGATGGAGAAATGAAGAGTTTACTTTCAGTTAGGTGTATTTCAATTTCCCAAAGAACGCTTTAGAAGGATGAATATTGACTATGAAAATATGAGCAGAAGTATCTAAGCATTCTAAATTAAATTTCCGGCCCATAATATGAAATATCAATATTTATTTTATCTTGAGATTTGTTAACCACATAAATGCCTACTTTCAAACATTTATGGTGTTATAGATATTTCTCTTACAAGTTTTACTGTCAACAATCTAAGGTGTTTTCGATAAGTGACATTATAGAAAATGTACATTTTTAACGAACATTTCATTTTCACATCTTATTTTATACTAATAATATTAAGAATGGAAAGACAAGTATTTCGTCGCATTAACTTCTCTGTGAGAAAGCAACAATAATCAGGAAAAGATAAGTATAGCATTGAGTTGATTTTTTGGGTGGGTTAAACTAATGGCGAACTACAAGGGAGGGCTTTCTTTAAAATATTTTGGCTGTCTGTTAAAAATGAAAGTGTGTGTAATACGTGCATTAAAAGTTATTAACAAGTTTGTGCGGTGTGTAACGCGGAGAGAAAAGAAAAGCATCTATACATTACAAAATGTACTTTGAGAAATCTCCAGTTATTTTATCTTCTCTCAAGATGCGACCTCTTAGAAGTTGTTAGTAAACTCTAAAATATTAATGTTACACTCAGCCGTAAAAGAAATATTGAAACAGTTCTTATCATTTTCATACACTTCTAATGTATTTCTAACAAAACCAGACTATCGTGTGTTGTTATACATTGCTGATTCCAATGCATTTTGCATTGTTTAGATTTCGGATGATGCCACCCCTCTGGCTTTATGTATATGGGTGGTATAATGTAAACAAACTTGATATTATTTCCAAAATGTTTGGGATTTATATGACGTGTCTAAAGTCACTTTACACTGCGATATGCCACGGAGAAAACCCTCGTTTTAGGCAATTATGAGCGTCCCCTTTCAACTGGAAGACATATGTCGAGCTTTTTGCTACCAGATAGCAAGTTGAACAGAAGAGATAAGCACTGAACTATATCCAACCTTCATGCCAGTCACTCGTTCCGAATAGTCGATCGAAGTGCTACTGAAAAGATGCTAATATATGTTCGGTGTTGATTAACATGAGTCTATTTTGGTCCACGAAACATTGATTTGTGTCTTTGTTGCGATGTAGAGCTTCTGCTACTTGAACACGTAGTATCTTCGAGTAGGCAAAATAGCTCTGACTACGTAGCTTTCGTACATCACTTTGAAATATTGACCGAGTGTCAATCACACCGCGAGCACGTTGGTTGAAGGTCGCGTGCACGTCACCCTCTGTTCTAGTTTTTTTCTATCTGCACAACTCTAATCACCCATCTGAAGGTTAATCACCATTTGTTGTTGACGGTTGCTCCCTTCAACGACCTAAATAATTCGCAAAACAGTCTCTGTATATTTGAGACGCCGAGAGTGACGCGTTCAACATCCAGCGACCGGGACGCTACCTACGAAGTGTACCGAGATCGACCGTAGAGATCGCAAAGTAACCACGTGTACAAAATACTCTCTATAAAATCTGGATAACTCGATGCAATTTATCCATATTCACATAGGCATCGTCGGTACGTCAGACAACTGGAAACACCTGAGTAGCTTTGCGACATATATACTCGCAAGAAAAGACTCCTCAAGTGAGTAAGGGTGTGGTATTGAGAGAAATGAGAATATGATAGAGAAAGAACAGGTGTCCTGCTGAAGAGGTGATTAATGGCTCTCCATGCATGCGCGCGCACACACACACACACTCGCAGAAACAAACACACACACACGCACATACACGCACAGACACACACACACACACACACAAGCAAGCTCACACACACATGCACACACACATTCTACCTTTTCCTGTCATGCATACACATATGTATGTTTACAAACCTGCACGCGCATGTATATATTTAACATATAGCGATATGCTTATATATAAATGTATGCATATGGAGTTATTTTATAGACACATTCGTAGATAATCAGATTGCATTAATTCATACGGTTATACAAACAAACACGCGCACGCATATCTGCGTGTCTAGACAGACAGTTATACATATTTTCCCAATGTTCAGTTATACTAAATATAAACTCGTTAATTATAATTGTTCAGACCATTAAATTACGAAGTTTGATATATAATTTGTTTTCATATAAATTTGAAAAACGTAAATTAAAATTGTTTCATCTCTAATGATTAGGTGAATATTCCTAAAATTTTTATTTGAATCAACAATAGTCTCATATATATATATATTTTAAGACATTTAATTGCTTTCATTAAAAAACAATTATTTTTGAGTGTTACTTTCCAATATAATCAACTATACACTTCCTCCCAAATGTACGCTCTTGAGTATATTTTAGAATTCCCTATTAAGTCTTTTATGGCGGTGAGCTGCTAGAATCGTTAGCAAATCAGACAAAATGCTTAGAAGACATTTCATCCGTCTTTACACACTAAATTTAATTTCCGCTGAAGTCTACTTCGCCTTTTATTATTCGGGGTCGATAAAATAAGTAATGGCGTCGATGTAACCGACTAGTCTCACCCTCAAAAGTTCCAGACCTTGAGTTTGTAGTAGAAATTTCTTCTTGAGGAAGGATCGTTAGTACACCGAAGTGACTTCTTTCGGCTTTACGCTCTGAATTCAAATTCCGCCGAAGTTGACTTTGCCTTTCAAGGTCTATAAAACATTACCAATTAATTACTGGGGTTGATGTGACTAGTACTCTTTAGAATTTTAGGTCTTGTGCCTATAGTAGATAAAATCATTATTCCTGTAGCGTCACCTCAACTATGCATTAGATTTGTCAGTCCGCGATCAAAATAACATTTGTCAGTTTTTTTCATTTCGTCAGAAGTATGACGAAAATTAGATAACGGTTTCTTAATCTGCTTCCAGTACCTTACAATTCATCATTCAGTGCAGTATTATTTAACCAATTAACAGAAAATTCAATAGTGAATTTATCGATCAAACTATGTGTCTCTCGTTTTTATTTTTGTATTGTTCAATCAAATGTTTAAATGTCATGTTGACATCTTCTGATTTGCAATTTGTAAATACGTGAAAGCATCTGGAATGCTTATATCAACATATAGGTATAGCAACAGACCAGCACCGTCTCTGTTTTTCTGACTACTTAGACTGTTTGTTGGATACTATTTTACTTTTCTCTCTCTTTTTGCATCCCTCTCTTCCATCTGTGTCTCTCTCCTTCTCTCCCTCTCTCCTCTTCTCTCTCACATTATTTACTGCGCAATGACTCGTAGTATTTATCAAATTATATTTACTTTTATTTGTGATTTGAATTGAATTGCCGCTGAGAGCGACATCTATTATTTTGGTGTTGATAAAGCAACGTTGCACTTCTTATTTTGTGAAGTGGATTTTATCGATTATATAGCCACACCCAAATCTGAGGATTTATACGTATCTTAGTAATCAATAATCAAAGTATTTGATTATAGCTGTTAACTGTGTGTATAGTATAGGCGGAGCATGTTTGTACAGAAAATTCGTGATTCAGTTAATGTAGTTTAGTACATATCTGGTACTCAACACTGAAGATAATATACATGATATATGCATGTATGTATTATGTATGTAAGTATGTATGTAGGTAGGTAGGTATGCATGTATGCATGTATGTATGTATGTACGCATGTATGTATGTGTGTGTGTTTATATGTACGTAGGTACCTATGTTGAGTATGCACAGGATTATATCAAGGTCATGTGTTTTCATAACAATTCAAATTGGTCGCAAGTGACAAGGTTCTTTCATTTAAGTCACAACATCTGGGTGGGGAGATTACTTGAATTTGTGTCAGTATGCACGCATGCGTGCTTATTGTGTGTGAATGTGTGCGTGCGTGTGCATGCTGTGTGCACGTGGATGAACTTGTAGTTGTGGACTCGTGTGGTATTACAGAACACAAGTGTTTCATTATTATTTATGTAGGTGTGGTCGTATGTATTCGATGTATATATATATATATATATATATATATATATATATATATATATATATATATATATATATATATATATATGATTATGTGCCTATGTTCACCTAAGTACCTCAAATGGAGAACCTCATGAATGTTTTACAAATTTGACTTTTCCTCTGACCGATTGTAAGGTGATAATTAGAAAATGCGAATCTGTCTGCTCTGTTCTTATTTGGGAGGAGGATCCAAGCGTTTGGAGTTTATATGCAAATCTCCTGTTATGTATCTATGATAGGAAAATATGGAAATCTATTGCTTGAACATAAATATTGTTGGTCTCCCCATTGAAGTTCTTCATTGAATTTTTGAAAAGACACATACGTCCACTGGAAAACCAATCTCAGCTATTGTGCAGAATTTTTGTTCTCTATCCCATATGACTATATCTGGCCTGTTGTGCTTACACCCCGGGTATTGCTTTAATTGGACGTTTCCAGCAGTATGGTATTTAAAAGAACTTTAAAGATGTGGTTACTTTCTGATTCTGATGTGCATTTGAAATGGCCGCCAGGACAATCCTTCCTGCATGTAGCGTTGTAGATCGTCAGAGCGACAATTTCATTTCTCCTGAGAAGGTAGTACCTTGCAGAAATTTTTGGTTAGCTTCGACATGAGCGATAGATTTCACATCTGCATGGTATTGCTGATAGTCTATCACAGCGTGGAGGTTTAGCGGCATCCTTATCTCTTTTGTTGGTCAGGAATTTAGTAGCTACTCCCTGTTCATGGATAGCAAGGTTATAGTGTTCTAGGTGAAATGTGAAGTACTTATGGGTGGTCCAAGATAGGCTACTAATCTTCCCAAAGTTACTGCCAGTCTCTAGCTTGCGGAACATGTACCCATGCATATCTTTCTGCTGGTATGATGAGCAATTCTCTATTTAAGTAGGTCAGTCCAACCACCTTTGTTTAACGTGTAGTAGCTGTAAACTCGGAGTATCTGTTTCGGAGTCTCCGCGTAATTTCATACCGTTATTATTTTATTGGGGAGTACACATGTGGTGTACTCATATCTCACTTTGATGTTTAGTAGGTGTAGTTTAAATAATATAATGAGGCACATAAAAGCAGTTTTGGCGGACCTTATAACTTTATTTCTATCCCTCTGTTTAACATAGAAACTGCCAGTGTCACAGTTGGTGTAGAAGGTACCAATAATTTGTTGCAGATGTCTTCAAGTGCTCATTCTGATGTCCCGAATGTTAGTACTAGATTTGGCATTGCAAAAGCATTGTCCGATATCGTATGATTGAAAGAAGACAGCTCTAACTTCCATACCTTCCGTAGTCTTCTGAAGTATTCTTTTGTCATTCTGGTATTACAGCAACAAGAAATACAATTTTCTCGTCTATTTCAAGGCATTTCCAACATTCATCATTGGCGATAGGTCATTGATATCCATATTCTATCCCTGATCGATAATCTTCATTTGACTACCGAGCAAATTTCCTGAGCAAATTCCATTCCTATATCTGAAACGTTGCGAGCAGTTATACCAACATTTTGTGTCAAGAATGTTACTCAAATACAGCTTAAGGTCATCGACGAAAAAAGGGGTGAAAAAAATAAATCTTTCTTTCATCTATAGCTTTTATCAGGCAACCTTAAGAGGTGAACTGTTAGCACTGAAAGTATTACAAATAACCTATCAGCCTGAAACGAATCTGTTTACTACAGTGCTAGTTTAAATTCTTAAAAATACATCTGTGAACCATGTTGTCATTAGTCTCTTAACGGCATTAACTATAACAGTTGGAAACTTAGTAAGGTGTAGGCACTCTTTTATCCATAAGTGAGGAACAGCCAAACGCCTTATTATACATACAGTTAGCAGCTTTCGTCAAGGTCAGCTTCGTTGATGAGGAGTTATTCATCACAGCCCCAGACTTGTTTCTTTTCTCTTGCCTTGTCTTTTATCTGCACATTGTGTGGTTTAAAATCATTCAATCAACCAGTATATAATTTATCCATCACATTCAAGCGTGGAATTAGCCTTTCATTTCTGTCAATAAGCATCTCCTGGTTTTTAGCTACTAGTGTAGTACGTGCAACTGTCAACCAGTGTAGCATATCAGTTTCAGTATTTTTTGTTTTTGTTTTAGAGAGACTGACAAAAGCTGTCCTGTACAGCGTTAGGTTTCTTTACTAATAATCAACTATCATATATCTCCCGAGGGATTTTTCGCTCGGCGGTTTTGCGGGGA
>NC_142928.1:60441014-60458514 GCF_046866305.1 Octopus bimaculoides
AGAAAATATTAGCTTTTATTAAAACTAAAAAATGTATTACAAGTTATTACTTCTATTTGTTATTACTTGTTACTTCTATTAAAAATAAAAATAACTCAAAATACTTTTTGCATTTTAAAAATTTCATTTTTTAAATTATTAATTAATAATTAGAGATTTGAAAATTGGTTATAAAAAATAATAGTTGTACATAATTAGTTAGTACAATAAATAGAATAATACAAAATTAGTTGCATATTACAGTAAAATCTACCTGTAACAACAAATTCACAGTAAAATTTACTTGTGTCATTGCTAAAGTTATTGCCAAATCTTCACATTTTTAGTCTTGACTCAATGCCTAATTTTTACATAGTGAATGTGCCTACCATATATACTATTCTACATTAGCTATATTGATACTCTTCAAAAGTGTTAACAGTTTTCAATTTGATTAAGAACTAAATTAGTGACAAGATCTGAAAGATGTTGCGTGTGAGTAAATTGCGGCCTTAAGAATATTATTCAGTTAACGAATGGAACAATATTAAGATAGTTCTGATTTTTAATTAAAAATGTATTTTCTGTTACTTAGGTTGAGACGTTCGAATTTCTCATTCACAAGATTTTCTTTTTATTCTCCTACAATAAGAACCTTCTCCGTACTAAACTCACTACTGTAAAAACAAGGCGAAAGAGGATGTTAAATGACATTATTGACAGGAATATCACACAAGTGACTTCACATCACTATGAGAATTATGTGTGGATATTATCCTTCTGCCTTCAACGCAGTAAAAGCTTTTGTAATAGTAAATTCAATGAAGCGTACAGTAGCTGAAAACAATAGCAGAAAAAAAAAACATGAATAAAATTGTGACTGCATTGTAAGAAGTTTACTTCCCAATCACATAGTTCCGAGTTGAAACTATAGCGTGGCACCTAGGAAAGGTGTCTTCTACTATATTTTGTAAATTGTGACTGCGTTGTAAGAAGTTTACTTCCCAATCACATAGTTCCGAGTTGAAACTACAGCGTGGCACCTAGGAAAGGTGTCTTCTACTATATCTCAAAATACTTGTGAGGGGATTTGGTAGACGGAAAGTGAGAGAAGTCTATCTATCTATCTATCTATCTATCTATCTATCTATCTATCTATCTATCTATCTATCTATCTATCTATCTATCTGTGTGTCTGTCTGTCTGTCTGTTTGTTTGTGTGTGTGTTTGTGCTTGTAACTCCAACACTGCTTGACAACTTGTACTGGTTTATTTACTGATTCGTACATTGGTGGCTCTCCAAAAAGAAACTAATCGAACAATCACCAGGCTATAAAATTATGTAGTGGGGGGATTTGTGCGATTAAATCCTTAAAGCTGGTGACCCAGCATTGCCTCAGACCAAAGAGTGAAACAAGTAAAAGATGAAAAATAAAACTAGTTTTCTTGAAATGTTTTACAAGTATGTTTAGAGATTCTTTCTGCTATAATGGAACAATAAGGATTGAATCAATAATATTACCAATAATAGTGTTTGTTTTCAACATACCTTTTGGTACCTTACCAATATTTCCACACATTTTACAGTTTGCAATATATACCTTAAAGTAACTTACCCAAATTTCACCGTCTCTGTTATTATTTGACTTTCATTGAGATTTTGAGCCACGGAGAAATACCATTGAACACTTTTATCCATGTAATTGTACTTCAGAGCTAGATCTTCAAGATTTATACAAGTAGAACTCGTTTTATGAGCATATGGACTGAACATTTCCAGACCTGGGATGACGAAAGGCTCTAAAGCAAGTGCTGATCCGACTATTATTTTTGAGGACGTATCGATATTGTTTTGCACAAGCAGATAAAACATTGTGAGAATATCGCTTACATTGCGAAGGGTTTCATCAAAGCTTGAATTAAGTTCCTTGTTAGTTGAGTCATCCAAAGAGCTGCAGTGGTCACGAATGTGATCATCCACCATGTCCTGACTTAGAGGTTCTACAAATTGATTACTTGTATCGTTCGTATTATGTCCAAAATCATTACTTGTTCTACTAGATTTTGATATTTCTTGGTTTAATGTTTCGCTGATGTCGTTTCTTAAACTGCCATTAATCGATTTTATTTGTAAGTATTTACTAACAAAATTTGCAGTCTTCAAAGCTACTTTCGCATACTGGTCCCAAACTGTTCTATCGAGACGAAGTGCTAAGGTGTCACTGGTACCATTCTTACAGTTTGAAGCGTTTAATCTCTCAACATACTCCAACGCTTTTTTCAGCTCTGTAATTCTGTCTGTGGAAGAGACACGTAAATAAATCGAAGTTTTATGCATGATAACACTTAAATGCAAAATAATTTTCTCTACTATGTAGAAAAATATATAATAGCACAGACACACAGTTACACAGACACAGACACAGGCACACATAGATAGGCACACACACAAGCACTCACAGAAATACACATATACACAAATCATGCCGCTCCCATATCTCTCTCTCTCTCTCTCTCTCTCTCTCTCTCTCTCTCTCTCTATATATATATATATATATATATATATATATATATATATATATATATATATATAAAGAACAATATGATATAAAGAATATGTAGTAAAAGGAAATCCCACGTCAAAATTTCAGTAGTTCTCTCTTTGTCTTTATAGTATAGCAAAACTATATATTTCTACCTCCCTATCATTATATGTGCTTGAATATGCAATATACGCATGCGTGTTTAATGCAGTTGTGTGTGTGTATGTGTGTGTGTGTGTGTGTGTGTGTGTGTGTGTGTGTGTGTGTGTGTGTGTGTGTGTGTGAGAGAGAGAGTGAGTGTGTGTTATGTATACATGGTGGCAGTCGATCAGCTAAACAAAGAAAAGGAGATAAAGTTCGAGTCAATTAGTTTTTTTCCTCACTTTTCTTCGGTTACAGCGTCTAGCAGATATGTCATTGATTTCGTTTTCTACCCTGACCGAAGGTGGCATTTAAATCCCAAACAAATTTGACCTGAATAAGTACTAAAAAACGTTACGTCGAACGCTATAAGAAATTCACTGCTCATCATCCTAGACTGCCATTTTAATTGTCGATCCTGAAAGGACAAAAGGTTATATTTACGACCTTAGGGTTTGAACTCCCATCGCAAAAAACCCGAAACTTCGAAGTTTAGCCCAGCTAAGCCATCGTCCGACGATGGGTTAGCTGGCCGAATTTGTACTCTACAAAAGTATGGTGTAACCCATCATATTAATTTTTTTCTTACAACTGAAGATTAAATCATTAATATGTATGTGTGTATGTATGTATGTATGTATGTGTCTGTCTCTCTGTCTCTCTCTCGCCCTCTCTCTCTCTCTCTGTATATATATATATATATATATATATATATATATATATATATATATATATATATGTATGTATGTATGTATGTATGTATGTATGTATTATACAGTGGCCTGCAAAATTTACAATGCACAGTCAAAACTCCAAGTTTACATAAGTTGAGGTAACGCAGGTTAATGAAATTTCCACCTTTTATGAATTTTTTTTTTTGTAATAAATGCAATGCAATAGTCAGAATTACATAATAATGAACAAACACAATTGTATATGGAAAACAGTTGAACTTCAAAACGCAAAAGTTTACAACACATTTATACAATCAAATCAGTATTTAGTTGCATAACCCTTATTGATGATGAGAGCGTGCAGGCGCTTTGAGTAGTCTCCTAAATACTTTTTAACATGTGGTGGGGCTTATTTTTCTCCATTCTTCTACACAAATTCTTTACAATTATTGTAAGTTACGCGGGTTTCGGTTTTGATCTCTGAGTTTCATTTCTTTCCACAAATTTTCGACTGAATTAAGGTCTGGAGAAAGACTTGGCCATTCCAGAACACTAGTCCTATTTGTTTTCAGCAAACTCTTGGTCAGATTTACTGTGTGCTTTGAATCATTATCCTGTTGAAAGGCTCATCCTTGTTCCAAGTTTAGGGAGCGAGCACGAGGTATTAAAAATCTCTCAAAAATCCCCTATATTTTCCGCCACCCATTGTTCCTTCAATCGCTTCCATTCTTCCAACACCTGGTGAGCAAAAACAAGCCCATACCATTAGTGATCCGACTCCGAATTTGACTGTAGGGATAGTATTCTTGGACGCATATTCCATGCTGTTTTTTCTCCAAACCTTGCTACTCGGATTTCTGCCGAAAAACTCAATCTTAGTTACCTCAGACCAACTACGCTTTTCAAATGTTGCTGGTTCATTTAGATGTTTTTATGAGGAGAGAGAGAGAGAGAGAGAGAGAGAGAGAGAGAGAGAGAGAGAGAGAGAGAGAGAGAGAGAAAGAGAGAGAGAGAGAGAATGAAATATAGAAGAGTGGTGGGGAAGAAAAAAAAGGACGATTATTACTATGTTGTTACTTAATATGATAATCTGATGTATAATCATGATAGTTTGAATTTATATTTGGTTTGACCTTTCCTTGGTACTATTCAGAAGGAAGTCGAAATTCATTTGAATTATTTCAAAAACGTCACATATAGTCAGTCATTAATCAATTTATTCGTTTTATGTAATAATATGTTATCTTTAATGTAAAATATATTACCGATTTTTTTCATTTTATTACATTTAAATATCGTTCAGCTCGGTATAATTTTTTTCATTTCCACATCTTTAATTTTCTTGGGGATTCCTAAAGGTCTCCCCTACTTTTCGTCCTCTGAACAAATATTGAGCACATCATGACTATAACTGCGAGGTGTTGATTTCTATAAAAATACTGAATACAAGTACAAACACTCAAATTTCCACTTTCGATTAAATATTTACCTATTTCTCGATGCACTTTTGGTGACTATAATAGCGACACCGTTTTGTTCATTCTGGTAAGCTGACAGCCTCAATTAATCATTTACAAATCTAACTATTTCTGTCATTTCTTCCGATATTCTGTATATATATTCCTCACATTTTTCTTTCCACTTTATCTACCGTAACGAAATTATGGTGGTACTCATATTTAACTGCAGTGTTTAGTGGAATAAATTATTCAAAAAGCAGTGCACAACAACTTTACTTTTTTGTGATAGACACTTGAAACATCTTATTTTATTATTTCTTCTCTTTGTGATTGAAATGGACAAATATTTCTGCATATCTTGATTCCATCTAAGACAAAGGCCCACACGTCAGCAGAACCTGTACTCGTTCAACTATCACTATGCTGATAATGCGTATTATCTTCACAATCCTTTAACGGCATCATGAACAATACTTAATAGCATGGCCTGAGAATGCAGCAGCTCAAATTAGTCTGTTTCTTAAAGCAATGAAGACTAAATCGATGAACGTCAATGAAGAAGGAAGCCATCTGCCAATTTCTTCATACCATGACAAAAAACTCAAACAGGATAGTGTCTTGAAACTCCTCGTTCCTGTGTTGTCCGCAGCGTGAAAATCTTCCTGACAAGCGTGCAGCATGCATGAAGCTACTGTGACAAGCTTCGAAATATTTTGGAATGAAGTTATTTTCAAAATATATATAGACGACCTTCTTTTTTGCCGAGCCGGAGCCTGGACTGTATAAATACGAAGTTCAAAAAGCACTTCCATAGTACATCCATCAGGACTCTGGCGAAAGTTTGAAATGTGAGAGTGAGCACAAATAAGAGAGAAAAGTTACGGACTCATTAAACTCTTCTCTATTAATATTATTCAACGCCGAGAAGGTGGCGAGCTGGCAGAATCGTTAGCACACTGGGCAAAATGCTTAGCAGCGTTTCGCCTATCTTCACATTCAGAGTTCAGATTCCGCCGAGGTAGACTTTCCTTTCATCCTTTCAGGTTCGATAAATTAAGTACCAGTTGAGTATTGAGATCGATATAGTCAACTTATTTCCTCTCCCAAAATTTCAGGCCTTGTGCCTATAGTAGAAATGATTATTCAACACAAGAAGGCGGTGATCTGAGAGAATCCTCGCCGGAAAAATGCTTGCCGGCATTTCTTCCAATTCTATATTCTAAGTGCAAATGCCACCGGGTTCGACTTTGCCTTTCATCCTTTCAGTGTCGAATTAATAGATACAAGGTGAACGCTTGGAGCGATGTAATCAACTTTCCTCCACCCAGTACGTTGCTGGTCTTGTATCAAAGCATACATGCATACATACATACATACATACATACATACATGTATATCTAGCTGTTTGTGGGATATCCCAATGATGGGTCAGCATCTCCATACACTGGGTATACCGTCATCAGAGACACGGTGTGTATGTAGGAAAGTTCCAACACCGTGAATTCTGTGCGGAACTTTCCTACATATACACCTTGTCCTTGATTATGGAATACCCAGTGTATGAAGATGCTCACCCATCACACGGGATACCCCGAAACAGTAAGACGTTAATTACTCCTACATTTTTAATTCACCTTACTCATATTAAATACTCTAAATGACCTGAGATATTCGTCCTGCCTTGGTTTTGTTGTCCATTTTCCTTTAATATATACATAACATGGATCCCTAGCACCAACCTCAGCTGTGAACTTGGAACCTAACGGATGACCAATTATAGCACTTACGCAGCGGGCCTATTCGTTTTGATCATCAATGAATTAAACCCCTCTTATTCTATATGTATATGTATATATATATATATATATATATATATATATATATATATATATATATATATATATATATATATATATATATATAAAGGTAAGATCCAAGGATCAAGGTGTGGGGAGTTGAATGGATATGGAAAAAGAAGATGGAATTGTATGTAATCTTGAGTAAGAGACACGAGAAAGATAACCATTAAAGTATTATCTGATGCTTGAAAAGAAAAGAGAAATAGTGTTTATGAATTATACACTTTTAAAGTGAATTCAAAAAAAAAAGAAAAGAGAAGATAAGACGGCATAAGCACGATATAAGGAAATTATTAGACATTAGCTTCAACGCTGTCATTTTAATATGACAATACTCTAATAATGCTCCTTTGTTCTTTGACTAATTTCTTTGGATAAAAATTGATATCAATACTATGTTAATACAGTTACAGTGAAACTGAGTCAAAAAATGATTTTGATGAACAAGACTAATTCATTTTCTCTAGATTTTCATCTGTATATAATAAAGTCATTCTGCTGATAATTTTAAAAAGTTTTAAGTATACAGCTAAAGATATAAATATAGCTAAGCCGAAGCTACATATATGCAAGATATAAATCAGTGTGGAGAAACTGAAGTGATTTTAGCTTCAACGATAGAGGAGGCTCACTGCACCTGTGCATCCGTGTGTGATAAAGTTCTTGATTTAATATATTCTAGCTACATTGCTACCTTATTGCTACAAAATTTACCCATTAAACATGCTAAATACGAAAACTGGTGAGAAAGACGCAAGGGATTGGTACTTAACAGCGTGGCGATAAAACAAAGCAGAAAATATACAAACATTTTCCATTGAAGTTTATATGGGAGAAATACATTTGGTAACATATGAATATTATTAAGACTTCAAACGTGAATTCTGACTCAGTGATACATACATACATACATACATAAATACATACACATCTGCATACATACGTACATACATACATACATACATATATACATACATACATACATACATACATACATAATAGCTGCTTTCTCGTAAATGAGTAAAGCCATTGCTAGAAAGAATCATTGAAATGAGTCAATGGTGATGCAATGGGAGGCCCTTGTATGACTTTTGAGCCCGTCACAGGATTTGCACATCCTATTACATAATGCACAGCTGTGCTGGCTGACAGAGGGAACAGATGCCACAGTATGAAGTGTTTTGACATGCCTTTTCAGTCTTCCAACTGAAAGGCATACCATTTCACACGTTGCACATTTTCTGTTGTGCAAGATAGCCATATTACAATTTACACGGTGTTGATTCCTATGAGTTCTGTGATGGCTAATGACCGAGCATGCATGATTCAAACATTTCCTTCCACAAATCACACACATAAAAAGCAGCACTGCCTCATTTTCCACAGGTTCATTTTTTCCAAGCCTTCTGATCTCGTGCTTCATTCTCTTTCGTTTAAACTTTGAACAACAACTGCACACTCTTTCCCTCGATCCATTTTAGTCTTGTGCCTCCCTCTCACAATCAACAACTGAAACTCCTGTCTGAGTCAGAGCAATTTTGAGGCAGTCCTCGAACCTCATTTTGGGTTTGTGAGCTGGTCTACTACCATCTTCCATCTCACCACACAAAAATTGCTTAGGAAGCCTTTCATCATTCATTTTCACCAAATGTCCACCCCGCTTCAAACAACTTGGCAGAACTATCGATTCTGCACACCTACTACCACTTCTCCCAAGTACCTCTACGTCACTGATCGCCACTTTCCAATTTATCACAAGAATTTTCCCAAGACGATATTGAGAATATCGTTCCAAATGCCTTAATGCCTACCATAAACAACCCATACCTCATTTCTATGAAGCAGGGATGGCAAACGACATGTGCTATAAACTTTAATTTCGAAAGCTATATTATGGCGTGACCAGAGATACTTGTGAAGCCTACCAAAGGCACTACTAGCCTTGCTAGAGATCAAAGTACTTCCTAAATAAATGAACTTAGTTACAACTTCCAGCCTTTGTTCATACACAATTACAGACGGTTCCGTATAAAGTTTAGAGAGATCAGGCTGGTACATCGGAACAGTTTTATTCAAGTTGATTGTAAGTCCCAATGCTGTACATGCTGCAGAAATCGCATTCAACATTTGTTGCATATCTTCCTGGGAATTTGCTAACAGGTTGCAGTCATCTGTATACAAGAATCAATGATGAAGAACTTCCGTTTGAGCGCAAAGTCATTCGGTGTTGAAAAGTTTTCCCGCTGTCCTATATCTTATATAGACCAATTCAGCACAATCTTCGAAAGCTATATGAAAGACTATTCTATAGTACAGAGCAAACAATGTTGGAGCAGGAATATCATCCTGTTTTACACCATTTTCTACACAAATTGGATCTGACAAGGTATTTCCAACATTAACTCTTACATCCATCTCGCCATAAAATTGTCTAAGCATTCTCGCAAATTTTTCAGGGCCGCCCAACTTTGTGTTGGATCTCCCAAAGTGCAGCTCTATTTACAAAATCAAAAGCTTTCGTCAGATCAATATAAATGAGAATATGAAAAGGAATATAAAATTATGAATATAAAAAGAAGTTTTAAAATACACAATATATATATATATATATATATATATATATATATATATATATATTACCCAGAAACACACACACACACACACACACACACACACACACACACACACACACACACACACACACACAAACACACACACAAACATACACACACACATTGTTGAATGGCCGTTGACTACTCATTAGTTCCTCCGCTCTTCGACTTGTCTTAGTATTCATCTCTGTAGCTGTCCAACAATCACCCGCCTCACCAAGCAAGCTTGGTGGAGTTGCCAGTTTAGTAGCCGACGACTCGACCATGTAACAGGTTGAACTGGATTACAAGTTACCAGTATCGTTCAAGAGCGACCAATGCCAATCGAGAGCGACCTGACAGTACATGTATGTATGTAATCTATAAGATACCATTTCTTAGAACCAGGGTTCATCCATGTCGTTTTATACTTATTCTTTAGTTGAAACATTGTATTCATGACACACAAATCCATCTCTTCGCACATTTGTAACAGTAGTAAACCATTACTGTTGGAGCTCCCAACCCCATGCTTTCCTAGGACACCCCAAGTCTCCAAATCTGCACCAACTCGAGCATTAAAATCACCCAAAATGACAACTTTGTTATCATGGGGGATATTGCGTATAATCTCTGTAAGTGATAAATAGAAGGCAAGTTTATCATTCTCTGATGAATTCATAGTTGGAGCATATGCACTTATGAGTGTTGCATAGCGATCTTTTCTTAATGGAAGTCTTAAAGACATCAAACAAACCGAATTACCACATGGTAGTTCCTCAAGTTTTGAAACCAGAATGGCTTTGATAGCAAATCCCACTCCTGATTCTCTCTTATAGGTCTCCTCTCTACCACTCCAAAATAAATGATACCCAGCAGATTTCTCTACGAAATTCCTCTTTCTATGAATTCTTGTTTCGGCTGACGCTACAACATCCATATCATATCGCTGTAACTCTTTTGCAACAAGCACGGATCTTCTCTCTGGACGAGATTTCAGACAATCATTGTCTAATAACGTTCGAACATTCCAACATCCTATATTCATAGGCTTGCATCTTAACTTGAATTTACTCACAGTTGCAGGATGACGACCGGACCGAGGCTGTGGTGCCCTGGGACACCTGCTGGGCCAGACATCAGAACAAAATGTTTCAGAGCCCTTTTTGCCATTTGCTTCATTATCAACATGAACTTTCATTGTTTAGATCTGCATTTTTAAACTTCGGCCAGCTATGTACATACACGATGTCCATTTCTTTTTCCTCCCCAGCAACATCTGTGCCTGACACTTTTTAAAATGAGAAATATTTTGCACTTCAGCCATTCCCACTCTCTAAACTTCAAAGCATGATCCAAAAAGAAGAGCAAGTCAACATCATCAGGTGCATTTGCAGCCGCAGGTTTTATATCAGAGTGTCCTTCTCCCAGTATTTGCCCAACCAAAGGCTAACAACAAGACAGCAGTGAAGTATTTAAATTCAGAGTTACTCTCTCCTAGATATACTGCCTTCGGCATGGCTTGGGTAAACAGATGAGCACTGTCCACCTTTCATCTATTTATTAAAAAAAAATACATACATACATAAATACATGCATACATAAAAAATACAAGCTTATATACATACAAAAATACCGTGTTGTTAATGATGAAATTCCACTGAAGGAGCTTTGGATCTAGGTTAGACACCAGCTCCTTCTCTGTTAAAATAAAACTGAATAATGACATACATACATAAACACACGCATATATATATATATATATATATATATATATATATATTATTAGGGATAAAAATCCAAATTTATTTATTGTGCTTTTACTTATTAATTTTTTTTCTATGTGACAGTGGATTTTCATCGATGAGTTCATGAACCTTGGTTCTTTTCCCTAAAACTATATATATATATATATATATATATATATATATATATATATATATATATATATATATATACGAACATGCATACATACATACACGCACAAATTTAAACTGGGTATTTCCTTCATACTAATAGGAATACACTGATTTATAAAAGTTTGTGAGATGCAATACCGATAATGTTCTAAATAATATAACTATATTTCTATTTGTTTTCTGTATTTTCAAACGCAAATAAGGTCCAAACTTCTTTTCAACTAAGAGTGGTCGATAAAATAAATATCAGGTGTTTCACGTTCAATCCACTATGCATTCCAGTATACACAAATGTTTGTTGATATAAAAATGTCATTATATTAATAGATTGTCTGTATTGGTGTTCTAGATTTTTGGTATACTTTAATCACGATATGACCTTTAGCTGATAGTCATTGCTGTCTTCAGAGACATTAGAAAATTAGTGTCTGTCTTTATCAATGCCATTTCTCTAATATTGCTTTATGATATGATTATGTACCGTTATAATGTTTCTTGCGAAGCAAATTTAAATAGTTATTGCCTTTTATTATTTGTAAGATCAAAGTTACCCAGGGAATAATAATTGCAGCAACGTTTTGGTTGTTGCTTGGATCGCGTTCACCATCATCCTTCAGATCTATGAACAACGTCGCTCCTACCTTAACCACCTGGTCTATTTTACCAGTATTGTGTACTCCGAATACGTTAACAAATGTATGCTTCTAACTGCCATATTAAATGGCATTATTTGCGAAAGGTCTATCTGCTGTTCATTGCTCGTAGGATGGTAACAGATATCATGCAAAGGAAGTCAGATAGATCAAAATGGTGGTGATACATATGGATAAATACAAAATATTTGGTGTAGAGAATAAGTAACTTTTTTGCGCATATTCTGTATATCGCATTTCTGATATAAGGAATAGTTAAGGGCATAAGGTATTAGGCTATAGATTTCAAGCTTAAATCGTTCCAAGTAGTTCAATGGGTAACTAAGTAAACTATAAGACTCTATTATTTTCGCGTATATTGGTCGTCTCTACGAATATATAAGAGACTTGAAACAAGTAGCCAAGCATCTGCATTAATATGGTTTTGGAGTGTTAATTGCGATAAACAAGCGCCAAGTATAATGCATTTGGGGATATTTTTAATCCAAGATATCTTTAAAATAAATCTATATTTATATTAGAAATACGTTGACTTGTTAGTTGCACATTTTCAAAGAGCAAGACACTGGTTCACCCCATATATCACGGTGACAGTGGCGGCAAAGCAACAGTAACCTGCTTCAAAGGCATTCATTTGAAGTCTCGCTGATGCTTAGAAAATTTGACGAAATTATTCACAAACACACAGACAAAGACAGACACACACACACACACACACACACACACACACACACACACACACACACACACACACACATACACACACACACACACACACACACACACACACACACAGATACATACGTACACACACATACATACACAGAGACACTTCTATATTTGTATCAACACACACAAATAGAAATATGCTAGTGTCGGTGGTAAGGAAATATGTCCTTAAGCCTCTAATTGTAAGTTTATTGAAGTTTATTGTTGTTGTTGTTATTGTTGTCACTACTAATGTTGTTTTGTTCCGATCGCAACCGTTTTGGTGTTGGAAGTAGCAATACCGTTTGTCTCTGCGCTTGCTCTCTCCGCCGTGAGATGAAACGTTTTGAGGTGGTATTTGTTGCCGTAAATAAATCATTTGAGGTTTTACTCTCTCTCATCTCATGCATTGCTTTGCACTCTCTTCGAATTAATAGAAGTTTGGATTTCCAAGAACTTCTTTTATGAACAGACAAAATATCGAAATCCCATTTAATTCTGTTTGAGTCTATGTGTATGAGTTTGTGTGGTTAGGGTAGTTTCATATAAATTTCTTTCCCGTCTGTTTCTAACATTGTCATTACTCTGGTATGGTCCCTGCTAGGAAGTAGAGTGATCCACTTGACATTAATTACACGCTGCCTCATATATACAAGATATAATGAAAGGCTTGAAGATGCATGTTGTGGCTATTCTTCGGGCTTCCTGATCACTGCTGCAGATGAGCGCCAGTGTCCTGTGATATTTTCCTATGGCTACGTATACTACTGCAGGCTACACTTCACCAAGCATTATTCTAAATTTCAGCTGGAGAGGGATACAGCAGCTTTCTCTGTATTTGGTTCATATATTGTCATGTATTTGTCATGCTTACATTTCTTCTGTTAAAAATGATATCAACCCAGAGCGAACAGTACCGTTTTGGTTTTCGCATCAGTGACACCATTTATCTCTCATCAGCTACTCTCTCCACTGTGGGGCAGAAAGCTTCAACATGGTCTGCTTTCGCTAGATAAGTAATTATTTGGGGAGATCACATCGCATCGCTGTGCCTTCTTTCCCAGCATATACAAACTACACTCAATATATGCATTACATTATTTAATAATTGTGTTATATTTAAGAAATATACTTATCAGTGTGAAAAATTCGCCTACAAAGATGAAAAGAATGATTAACTTTCATCTGTTTCCCTCTGTCACCTATTTGCAATGAGAAGATGACAACAAAACTATAGCGGTAGTGCACCATCTTGGTGGTCGATTGCAGTTACATAAAAAAACACAACCAGAAATAGAGGGTTTACATTACCTGTGGCCAAGATATATACGAGAGCACTGCTCTTCAGTCTCACTCTAAGGATGTTCTAATTAAGCAACTTACTATCCTATTCTCTAAGAGTACCAGCCCTATGGAATCATGATTCCCTTAATATTTCGCTAAGAAATCTTGACGTTAACTAATTGAACGTTGGTTGCCTCAATTCCACATCTCTAGCTGACTAGCAATGTTAATAAAACCTGTCCCTTCGCCATTAAAGACGTGTAATGCCTTTTGGCGTTTAGTTATATCATTTCTCGACATTGTATTGGTATTATAAGGCCTAGAAATCTACTAGGTCATTTACCACGCTTTCACTCACTAAAATTACCATTTCCATCATATCGCCAGAACGTTTTGATAACTGTATTCAAATGTAACCAATGTTGAACTATAAGATACATTGAGCAAACATTGAAACAATAAAGGCAGCTTATTAAATTCAATGGTTAAAAAGAAGTAGAAGATAAATCTATAGTTTTACCGTCCAAGCTGAGGTTCTGTTCACTCGCGTTTGAAGTGCGTGTTTCTTTATAGGTATGTTTGCTTATGAAGTGAGATGAATTTTCTGAAATAGATAAGTATGATGGATAATAGAGATACCACAATAAATTATGAATACACAAACATATTCACATTCCGGGATCCATATGCGCTGATATACACAGTCGTTCAAGCACGCACGCATACATACACATACATACACAAGATAAGTATAAATACGCTCACACAAAATGCATAACAACCGACACTCAGACAATCGCAAATTACTGAATTTTTTAAATTACAACAAAGAGTATACAGCAGACCTAGCAATGTAATATCACGTTATACAGCTAGTTTATCGTCACATCAAATAATGATCTTCCTTTTGTTGTGTGACGATTGCTTCTTTATCCAATTAACTAAGGTATATGCCTGTCTGTAAATTCGGTGTATATATACACACATACATACATGCATACACACACACACACACACACACACACACACACACACACACACACATACATATATATATATATATATATATATATATATATATATATATATATATATATATATATATATATATATATATACACAGAGATGGAATTATATATTTATATATATATATACATATATATATATATATATATATATATATATATATATATATATATACATACATATATATATATATATATATATATATATATATATATATATATATATATATATATATATATATACAGGGTCCGCCAAAAGTAACTATATTTTTTTAATTTAATATCATACTCAATAGCTTTCAGTACCAGGTTTCCAGTAACAATTCTATAAATCTCTAAGTTACAGGGACATAAACAAATCAACGCCGGTTATGAAGCGGTGGAGGCGGGGAGAAAACACAGACACACATAAGTATATTTTATACGACGTGCTTTTTTTCAGTTTCCGTCTACCGAATCCATTCACAGGGCTTTGGTCGGTCCGAGGCTATAGCAGAAGACACTTGCACAAGGTAACACGTAGGGAGACTGAGCTGAGAACCATGTGGTTGGGAAGCAAGTTTCTTACCACACAACGACGCCTGGGCCTATTTATATATCATAATTGTGATTATACATTATTTTCTATAATAATGATATATGTTCCAAGTAGAGCAATTAAATATAAACTGGAAAACTTTGAGTAAAAATTGAAGTATAAAAATTATCAGTAATAGGAATGTGATAAATACGAGTGCTTGAAAATATTAACAAGAAATAAGCAAATACAGCAAATATGATATAAAAGAGAATGAATGATAAACATAATAATGAGGCATTATGACACAAGTATTGATCTCTGTTCTGTACTGCTTTGGGTTGTCTCTATTCAAAACTTAATTTATGGGAAATATTGTGTGTAGGAGAGAAGACATTGTTTAAGGACGTATGATGTGACGGGACTAAAGTGAATTATACCTACACACACACACAAATACACGCACATTTATATAGCTATATGTATTATGCATAACCCTATATGCAGATATTAACTATTTACACACACGTGTATATACATACACACACACACACACACACACACACACACATATATATATATATATATATATATGTGTGTGTGTGTGTGTGTGTGTGTGTGTGTACGTACATAACATCTTTTCATTTATATTGATTTATATGTTTAATATGTATATATGTGGTTGCGCGTGGGCGCATATATATATATATATATATATATATATATGTGTGTGTGTGTGTGTGTGTGTGTGTGTGTGTGTGTCTGTGTGTGTGTGTGTATGTATGTATGTATGTATGTATAGCAGAGAAAAAAATAACAGATGATGTATAAATGTCAATTCATTACACCTGTTTCTTACGCTTTTTTTAAAATTTCATGAGTTAATTACATCATAGTAAAAATACCGTATTCAGCAGATGATCCATATAATTTCAACTCAATAGAAGAACAACCCATGCGCGCAGTGGGAACGCATCTATTCGCCAGCCGAAGGTGACCTTGATTGGTACAAAGCAAAAGCAATATTAAAGAGGTGGATGTGTATTAGCAATTTAATTAGTGAGTAAGGGTGAATTGAGATTTATGGCCATCACCTAGCTAGTGGCCGCTCAGGATGTAACATGGAGACAATTAAGTGGTTTTTTTTATCAAAGACTAAAGATGAAGGGTATGTAATTATATATATATATATATATATATATATATATATATATATATATATATATATTATGTGTTTTACCGTTATTCGTTTTATCACCCTGGGTTTGAGAGATGAATAGCTAGAAATGAAGTCGGGACAAAGCGAATAGAGGCAGTTAAGTACAGATATGTGGGCAGTATACACTGGTTAAACATTAGGATTCTAAGAAGGAAGAGATGGTGGTTATGGAGAGGGATGTTTCAAAGCCAGCGTCGACTGACGAATAGATGCGTTCCCACTGGGTGCATCGGTTGTTCTTGAATTGTTTTGAAATTATATGGATCATCTGATGAATACAGACTTTTTTAATATGATGTAATGTATTCACTCATCAAATAAAAAATGCTTAAGAAACAGCTGTAATGAACTGACATTTATCCATTGTTTGCTATTTTGTATTTGCTAATAATACACCAAAGAGATTCACGACCCGTCGAACTTCCTAGAGAATACAAAATACTACGTGATCTGCAAAACGCGCGTTTGAGACCAGTGCCTAAGCGCTCCGGTGGATTTTCTCTATGTGCATACAGACATACACACACATACAGACACACCACACACACACACACACACACATCCCGTTCTGTGTGTGTGTGTGTATGTGTGTGTGTGTGTGTGTGTGTGTGTGTGTGTGCGTGTGTGTGTGTGTGTGTGTGTGTGTGTGTGTGTGTAAAAGATTATAACGGCCGTATTTTTTAACTGATATTCTCCAAACTGGTAATATACATTACTTATGTTACAGGGATGATTTTAGACTCTTAAATTTTTTTACATAATGAGTTACGGGTCCCCTGAGGGCAGAAATCGCCCGTTCCTGCATTACGTGGGGAAGTTACTTTGCGACATAACTTTCAGAAATTTATTGTCTCCTTTACATCCATTGCTCATGAAAAAAAAATATTGCTTGAAAGTTTAAAAAAGATATTTGCTTCCGGTTTTCTAA
>NC_142928.1:60463514-60478514 GCF_046866305.1 Octopus bimaculoides
TGATATCTCGTATTACTGAACTCTCTTTATTCTGTATGTATCTACACACTCATACACGGTTTCATGTTCTTATATCTTACTTCATTTACAATTTATATCTTATTTTTATTATTCTTTTATTATCTATTATTATATTTTATTATTTGAATTTTTAATGTAGACATGTATCGCATCCAAGTCTCTGTAAGCACCATTTCGTTTTCGGATGTGTAGTTCTGACAACTGAAATTTGTATCTCCTCCACACAAAAATTTATTACTCCTTAGCTCACATACGAGTACAAAAAAAAACAACTTTTGTACTATAAACGGAGTATTGTTTCCATTAAAAATTCTCTTATTCTATACACACACACACACATGTTTGTATAATGATAGAACACTTATCTACAATTGCTACGAAGCCTACAGCGTCTCTACTCAGATTATAAATTCATGCGATTGTACCTGCACCTTACAAATACAACGTCTAAGCAGAACTGTAAAATTATGTATGTTCTTTCTCAAAAATCAACACATGCCACTTTTGTTATATACATATATACATACACACTTTCAAATATGTTTGCTTGTTTTTTTTATTTGTGTGTGTGTGTGTGTGTGTGTGTGTGTGTGTGTGTAATAATTTTGGGATTTATGTCGAGTTATAATAAAAACATTTGAACACTAAGCTGAAAAATTACTCGATACGCTTTCGCAGAGTACATATTTCTTATATTTTTACACGAAGTTGGGTAATTGCTAGCTGTCGTCGTGGATAGTCAACGAAGGATAGCCGGTGAAAACTTCGCCGTCACTGTAATACATACATATAATATATACATACATATGCATATGTGCCTTGTGTGAGTGTAGGTTTATGCATATTCATGCAGTTTGTGCAGGAATAATAGATACAAAATATTTGATGTACATAAAATTGATGAAAGAAACATTATGATTGCATATGAATAAAATTTACATTTTATACATGTTAGTAATAATCATTTTATCTTTGTAAAATGTTGTATTGTCGGCAGCCATATGGAGCTATTGTATACGAACAGTGTTTTTCCTGCTCATCAATCCCAGCTGTTTTTATTTCTAGTATTATCCTCGGCAAATAACAATTTAAGTGCTCTTCTTCTAAAGGAAATATAGGTGAGAAATCATTTGTTAATCGATGGATCGAAAAAAAAAGCAACATAACAGAGAAAAGAGTTTAGGTCATTCACTTTTATATCTTATAAGATCATGTTATATTATTTGTATCATTATATAAAATGATAACGCAAGCTCGAATATATCTATGGAAACAACTTGGTCATGTGTTGAAACGCTTTCACTATCATGTGAATGCGGTTTCAGTCCATTGTAGGGTACCTTGGGCAAGTAGCTTCTAGCGTAGCCGGAAATTGATATGGGCTTTTTCAATATAATAGGGTAGTCAGAGGCGCAGAATTTTCGCTTCTACAATTCTACATATTTTTTGGTTGTAATCTCCATCCTTTATTCGATTTAACCATCTTATTTGACTTGTATATATGTCCAAGTCTTATATGTATATAATGATGCTAATAATAGTAACGATAATAATAATAATAATAATAATAATAATAATAATAATAATAATAATAATAATAATAATAATAAGGAAATGTCTGGAAATGTATAAAATAGCTCCTACTCTGCGAAACTTTTTATCTGTAAGTATGAGATCATGGAGAACCACACTGATGTTGAACAATGACAATGAATCTCTAAATGCTGGAGATGTAAGAATTTCATGTGGCATTTTCCAGGGTGATTCACTATCACCACTCCTCTTCTGTCTACCCTAATACCGCTCTCAAAATTGCTTAATGATGCACAGTATGGTTATAAAATATTTGATAAAAATATAAATCATCTCATTTACATGGATGATTTAAAGCTCTTTGCAAAAAATGACCAACAACCCAAAGGCCTACTAGCGATTGTTAAACAATTCAGTGATGACATCAGGATGCAATTTGGCCTTGATAAATGTGCAAAAGCTACCTTTATCAAAGGAAAAATGACAAATACATCTAATGTGAACCTTGACCAGCAAAATGTCATAAAAGAGTTAGAACCAGCGGAGAGCTACAAATACCTAGGGGTAATTGAAGGGGACAATATCAAGCACTCAGTGATGAGGGAAAGGATCAGAAGAGAATGTTATCGCAGTGTGAGAGCAATACTGAAGACAGAGCTGAACGCGAGAAACAGGATCGAAGCGATCAATGTTCTAGCCATACCAGTCGTGACTTACAGTTTCAATATCGTTAACTGGTCAATTTCTGAAATATGTACTGTTGACAGAAAAATACGAAAACTGTTGACAATGCATAGAATGCACCACCCTAAGGCAGATATAGAACGTCTTTATCTGCCAAGAAAAGAGGGAGGCCGAGGACTTCTACAGCTGGCATTATCAATGAAGGTAGCCACAATTGGCCTAGACACCTATCTGGAAAAATCTGAGGACTGGATGCGAAAACTTGTCTTAAAACATGAAAGCAAGAAAGCATCTTACTCAGTAACAAAACAAGCAAGGGACTATCTAAGTGAATTCCAATTGCAACAAATTCAAGAATTAGACGAACTAGAAACACCTGCAGAAAAAGCTAAGCGCTTGAAAACCCGTGCAAAAATTGCTGCCTTAGATATTATGACTGAAAAATGGCATGGAAAACCTCTCAATGGCATATACCCAAAGAGAGCGAATAATGCAGATATTGACAAAGCCCTTACCCACCAATGGTTAATGGCCTCTGGCTTGAAATCAGAAACAGAGGGGTTTATCATAGCAGCCCAAGATCAAAGCCTACCTACAAAGAACTACCAGGCCAACATATTAAAGAACGGCAGCTCCCCATTATGTCGTATATGCCAACAACAAAATGAGACCATCAATCATGTTGTCTCCATGTGCTGTCTGCTTGCGCCTACAGAGTATCTCAACAGGCATGATAGAGCTGCACAATATATTCACTGGGTAATATGCAAAAACCTGAACTTGCCCCATGATAAAAACTGGTGGGAACACAAACCACCCCCAGTACTTGAAAATGATCACATTGCACTCCTCTGGAACTTCACCATTCAAACTGACAGAAAGATAGACGCAAATAGGCCAGACATCAAACTGAAAGACTTCAGACAAAAATCATGCCTCCTCATTGATATGACTGTCCCAATCGATATAAACGTATCTGTCAAGACCTACCAAAAACTGAGCAAATATAAAGATCTTGAAATAGAAATTAGCAAAATGTGGAATCTGAAGACGAAAACAATACCTATTGTCATAGGTGCCCTGGGAATGACAGCGAAACGGTCTGATTACTACCTAGCTCAGATACCAGGAAACCTCAAAATGGCTGAAGTTCAAAAGATAGTGCTCATGGGAACTGCCCATATCCTACGTAAAATACTGTCTATGTGATCTCAAATTTTAAAGCAAACACATAATTTTCTTATGGTTTCTTAAACATTCACTTGAACAAAACTGTACAAATCCAAATATATGGTACCCTAGGCATAACACCTACATGAACTTCTAACTTGTTGTCTCTTGAGGTCTCTGGGTGAGACTTGGATCCAACTTGTACAAATGCAAAACAAAAGTCAAACATAAAATAATAATAATAATAATAATAATAATAATAATAATAATAATAATAATAATAATAATAATAATAATAATAATAATAAATGTGGCACCTCAAGGCGACTACCGTACCAGTGATTGTAGGATCTCTAGGAATGATAAAAAAAGGTACTGAAAGCTATTTGAAAATGATACCAGGCTTACCATCCCTACAGGAAGTGCAAAAAATCGTGTTAACTGGAACGACTCATGTACTGAGAAGAGCATTATCGCTGTGAAAACAACATCCATTCATGAATTTTTTTTTAAATACATATTTTACCCGTGAATTTGCGTGTGTAAACTGGGAATGCATACAATGAGTTTCTCTGCCCAAGGTGTACGGAAAACACTCGGCGAGAAATGGAAGAAAATTTGAAGAAAGAAGAAGAAAAAACAACATAATAAAAACAACAATGATAATAATCCCTTTTTTTATTTACCACAAAATGGCTTACATTAAGAAAACGTTATTGACAGTACAGAACAAAATAAAAAATGTGTGTATGTATGTGAGAGTTTTGCGTGTAAACAGGTTTAACATAATGAAAAATAACATTTTAACAGCGTTTAACGCTCAATAGGAAGGAGTTGTTCGAGGGCTGCTCATGGAAAACCCCATAAAACCATGGGCGCCCTGACTTCTGGGGCAGGTGCCTTTTCTCATTTCCTTTTCTCAGATTACAAGCGTTTGCTCAGAGTAGGCATCCACCTTTCATCAAAATGGCTAGAGTGCAACACTTCCCACTCTACCCTTATTTCCTCTTCAAGTTTGAAGAATTTGAAGAATTTGATCAAGGATTGGCCAAAGGGAAAAGTGTTCGTCTTCAGCCCCTTTAATCTCGTCCACCATACAACCCTTTCACCATGACCACCAGGCATATAAAGACAACCTGCTGTTCCAGGTTAAGAGAAACAGCGGAGCGATCTTCACAATAGGTTCAGTTGACAGTCGGAAACGTCCCACATGCGACAGCAGGCGTTCGACAAAGACTCACAGGTCAGCAATACTCGGGCACTGGATGAGTGCATGTATGACAGTTTCATCGCCCTGCATGTATACGGGCATGTTCCACTGACGGCACTTCCGTACCTGTATAGTTTATCTCAAACAAGCAAAGCTCCACGGTAGCAACAGCAGGCCAGAGATTTTTGGAAGTTATCCATTGATTTTAGGTCGAAGGTTCTGTGGAAGAAAGCTGCTAGCTGATCTTCGAATCTTCGATACACAACGAACGTCGTCACACTCCGCTAATCATTTATAGAAAGTTGGTGGACGTTCCACCTATCGCAGTCACCGACTAGCTGAAGGCTGTAAGCGCATGAAAACATTGCACTTTCCAATTGCATTCTCGCTGTCTCTGTTTGACTCTGCTTCGTTAACGAGACTAACTGGAAAAATATATGTCTAGAGAATGGTGACTACAGCTGTTCACCGTCAAGGAAGCACTGGTACTTGTTTAATCGAATCCGTAATGATGAATGGCAAAGTCGACCACGTCGGAATTTCAACTCAGTACGTAAAGACGGACGAAACGCCACTAAGCATTTTGCCTGGCGTGGTAAGGATTCTTCCAGTTCACCGTCTCCACTACCAAATAATAATGATAATAATTCTTTAAAATTTTATTCACTCGGAAAGAATGAAAAGCAAAGTTTACCACGGCATAATTCAAAGTCAGAACATAAAGAGTCGGAGGAAATGTCGCTAAGCATTCCATCCGATGCGTTGGTGAATCTGTCAGATTGCCATCACTGCCTTAATAATGGTAATAACAGTAACCTCTTCTATGCTGCACTAAGCCACAAATCGACTTTTGCTTCACAATTAACCCCATCGTGTCTCAAAGGCTTTGAAAAAAGAGCATGATCTCTTCCCTCCTTTGTTGGATAAATAATACAGAAAGAACACTATGCAATAGAAATAGAGACCCAAACAGAAACTGTAGAATAGCAAACATACCCAACTAAGAAGCGTGCGTCTGCGTAACAATTTTTTCAAAATACTGCCCAAAGCAATGGCAGTATCCATTGAGCTGTATTTAACACTTGGCATTGTTCACTTTTATGTTTTTCTTGTTTTAGTCATCAGACTGCGGCCATGCAGTCTGAAATAGTTCCGAGGGATGATGATTAATTTGCTGTTAATAATAAGCAATTATTAACTTTTCTTTTTCTTCTTTTATATTCTTTTATATATACATACATACATACATACATACATACATATGTGTGTATGTGTATATATATATATATATTATTTTGCTTAAAAGAGTTCCAATACTGTCTGTTTTTTATGTTTTATTTATATTCCTGCAGAACTAATGTGGGGTATAGAATATGGAATATACAATATATAATATAATATACAATATATAATATAAAATAAAATAAAAATGGATGGCACCATGAAATAAAGTATTGAATGTAGATGAAATATTGAGTGTTCAATATAAAGGATCAAATATATAAATATATAAATATAAATATATATATATAAAGGCGACTCGAGTTTCAGGGCTATTTCCCTTCGTCATGGCCGGTATGACAATCTTTAACAGACTGTAATAAGTTGGCTGGTTTTCTGTCTTTTATACCAATTCCTTTGGATGGCAGCAGTAGGTGTCTGGCTATTTTTAGAATTGATGTTAAATCTATTTTTAGACATGATGATATTTTAATTTATTGTTTTGTGTGGGTTGTAGGGATAAGATTTTTAAACCGCAGTAGGTGTTTGGCTGTTCTTAGAAATGATGCCAAATCTATTTATAGAAATGATGATATCTGAGAGATTTTTTGTGTTTTGGTTACAGGGATATATATATATATATATATATATATATATATATATATATATATATATATATATATACACGACTGGCTTTTTAGCAGTTTCCGTCTCCAAAATACACTCACAAGGCTTTGATCGACCCGAGTCTATAGCAGAAGATAGTTGCCCAAATTGCCACGCAGTTGGATTGGGTTGAACCCGGAACCATGCGGTGGGGAAGTAAGATTCTTACTACACAGCCACACCTTACATTTAGTAGTAAATAAACACGAAATTTCGACGGAAGGTTTTACTCTATATCATTTTAAACAGGTAACTTGTAGAATAGAATCAGGGGAAGTCCTAGGCGGTATGGTGTCAAAATGGTTAAAATATAATTGATCAGTTATACACAGTCCTAATAAATTTATAGCTTTCTGAGAATTAATGTATTTTTATAGCAACAAGAAAGACAGTCTAAGTGGTCGAATTTGTCAGATTGGTCTCCCGAAATTCGGAGTTGAAATTTCGCCGAAAAAGGCCTGTTAGTTTTCTACACCGAAAAGATCAATTCCTTCTGATATTTAAGCAATTACAAAAATCATAAACATTATAGAAGTTGTGGTCTACGTATTTTGCAGGGAAATGGCTTGCCATGGGGATTTTGTTTTTATAATTGTAATACATGAAGTCAGACAAACAGAAGTGTGGTAATATATAAAAGTTGATCTAAATAAACACAAATATACGTAAATACACACACGCACGCACACGAACACGCACCCACATATATACACATCATACACACACAAACACTTGTATATATATATATATATATATATATATATGCACACCTATAGACCGATATGCATTCAAAGACATCTTAGACATATAGACATAGTAAACGTTTGACTTACCTATTGGAAATCCAGATACAGTTTCAAGTAACCAGTAGATGTGTTTCCCAAGACATGAGAAAATAAAAAAAGTATATAGCCAGTCCATTGTATGTGTACTATTAAGTAATAAATAATGTTAATTTCTTTTACGAAAGCAACTATAGACCTATGAAAATTCATTATACATATATATGTACAAACATACAAATATATGCATGTATGTTTATATTTGTCAGTTAGTGAAGTTATTGTAATGTATTGTAAATATTCTTACAGTCTTACATTATTTGAATATGCATCGAAAGCGAAAATATAATCCCGTTCCTCAAACGATTAATGAGCGAAACTTAGATAACAATATGTTCTCATTTCAGTTTCTCGCTTAAATGTAGGCTCAACACTGTATGAAATATTTCATCAACTTCCATCACAGTTCCACCTTTATATGCTCCTTCAATTTATATTGCAGGAATTCACAAAAGCAACCGCTTTTATACATACTTTTAAATATGTTTCTACCCGGTCTGACTACTTTTTACTAGTATCATCGTTATTATTAATATTGTTATTATTATTAGTAGTAGTATAATGTATATGTGATAATACATTGTCTAAGCATGCCTTGTGGTGTTAGTTTTCATCGCTGCTGTCTGCAATACCGGTTGTAATATGATGCGCACGTTTTTCATAAAATTCTGTATGCATATGAGATTGTGTTTAGTAGGCAATCAAGAAGAACTGACAGATGGCTGAAAGAAAGATGTGAAGAAATAAAAGGAAGTAATAACGAAAGAAGACAAGAAAACCGGTGAATAAAAGAGGAGGCCATAATTATTAAAAGGATGGGCTATTATTTACTTAATATTGCATTTAGTGAATAATAGCGTCGTTCGCTTATAAGTTTCACATAAATCAATTGCTGATTTAATAAATATATATACTATAAGGAAAATAGCGAGATTGCGTCTGTTCAAGTCAGGTGAAAGAAATATCACACTATATTTTTTTGTTCAGACGCATCAGATTGTCCGTTAGTTTTCTCGATAGGAAATACATACACATGCATGTATATATATATATATATATATATATATATATATATATATATATATATATATATATATATATATATATATATATATATGTATGTATATAGATATATATTTGTATATGTATATATATAAATTGGACTCTTATTTTAATACTAGTTTGCTCCAGTAGGGAATGTACTCTTATTATTCTTAAAATTGTATTAAAATAATAACCTTAAATATAGTCATACACACAAATACACGCATATGACAATTTCGTGCAGTTCCTCTCAGCTAAATTCTCCCAGCAAAGCGTTAGAAAATATGGTAGAAGATACTTTCCAATGCGAACCGAGTGGGACAGAATCCGGATCTATTTGGTTACTAAACGAACGCCTGGACTATATATATATATATATATATATATATATATATATATATATATGTGTGTGTGTGTGTGTGTGTGTGTGTGTGTGTGTGTGTGTGTGTGTGTGTGCGTGTGTGCGTGTATAGCTGCTGTTCTTATAAGGTACATAAATACATAAATGGAGAAACTATCTAAAAGGGATGAAAGAAAAAGAGACAGGAAATGAATACGATCAGTAAAGAATGAAATGGAAAGTAAGAAATATAATGACAATTCGCTGTAACAAAGACAGCGAAGACAAAAATAAAGAATATATTATTCCATACATTATTCTAATCACTATTTTCAAAATTGTATTGTTTGTTGTTCAGAAAGTCTATTCATCATCGTTGTCATCGTGTCATCGTTGTTATCGTCGTCACCGTCGTCATCATCGTATTCGCGAACGTTGTCAAGTTGTTGTTTTATCATCAGTATTATTATAGATGCAATATTGAATTCAAAATATCGTAAGCGATAGCTTGCATTATTTATTAGATATTTACATCTAGCCGTTCAATAGGTCGCTACAATCTCACAAATTATACAATTTTGTACTTTGAACGTGGACATATGGGATTTTCACTTAGGTTTCTGAATCAACAAACTCTAAACTAAATCATTTATTCAGGCAGTGGGAGGATTAAGTACCTGGCAAGAAGAGAAAACACATTTAGTCATTTATTTTAGAAATTATATGCATATACACGTTGGGAAAGCATATATTTGTAACATAAAGCTGACGAAATTTTACAATGTCTCGACGTTTCTTACGAATCGAGAAATTATTCACGTACATTAGTTTTTAGATAATGAATAATAAATAGACTAATTTTAATGATTTGAGAAATCTATGTGATCCAAGTAAATTTTATAAATAAATTTATATGGAGACTGATATATAAAATATTGTGTACGCTTTCAAAATATTTAGATATCCGAGTCAATATAGATTTATATTTACAAATTAAAGAAATGACGGTTTGTGTCTTCCTGACGACACTGCTCTGTAGATTGCAACCCAGTTTAACATCTGTAAATCGGAAGCGTGTAGTGCCATCTACTGAATATAATGAGGGAAACTCAGTATTTAATGAAGTTTATAGTAAGTTATAGCTGTGCAAGTACGGATGGTTAGCATTTAATAGTAATTTATTCTGATTTAGCAATCTGCTTGAAGAGCAGAAGCTAGAGATGAACATGCAACAAGTTGGGTTTAATTATGACTGTTACTCAAGAAGTAGTGAGGAGAAAGATATCACGAATTTAGTAAAGACTTCAGTGAGGAGAGTTAGGCCGATGAGAAATTGTATTCATTAAGTTCATCAAGAATAATAACTTGAGAGAGAGAGTAGGAGAGAGTAGTGAGAGAGGTGAGACAGGGGGAGAAGATATATATATATATATATATATATTATGTATGTATACACACACACACACACACACACACACACACACACACACACACACACACACACACACACACACACATATATATATATATATATATATATATATATATAGTTGGTGGTTCTTGTTTGGTGGTAGATAGTATTTTGTGTATGTAGCCATTATACTTAATGACTAACTGGTCATCCAATTCAATTATAAAAGATATTGCAAGCAACAGTACTGTTGCTGTAAAAATGACGGATATTTTACTTGAAACACGATCAGTGGTGTACGCTGATTTGATGAAGATACTCTGCATAAATATAAATTCATCGATTTTGTCACTCTGATCTAATATGTATTCTAACAATCATGTTAGATAATTTAATCAATCATTCTACTATTTCCTCCATTTCCACTGCTTTTGACATACTATTTCTAAAATGCATAGGACTATAAATCTTATAGAGGAGTAAACGAAATGTTTGTTCCCTTAGCATTTGACTGTTTGTTATTTCATATGAACGAAGGATAAAAGTGACAGTTGACTTCGGTGGGGTTTGAGATCAGAACGTAAAATGACGTAGCTAAATATCCCTAAACATTTCGTTGTCCACTTCTCCGCAGATTTGCCACACACCATCGTTAAATTCAACATAATATCGATTATTATCAAGAACGTCTGAAGGTTATCATACATATTTCGTTATTTTTATGACGTACGAGTCATATGATATTATAGAATATAAGCCAGATGTCTATTGAGCGATTTGAGCTGAACTAAAACTTAAGTCAAAGACATGGATGATACGATAATCTTATGTCTTTATTTTCCTATACTAATTTAGGTTCTTGACGGTCATATCACAAATGCCTCTCTAAAATATTAATCCTAGTTTTTTTCCAAAATTGCCTACTTTGTAAATATATTTGATTCTCTTTCGAACATCAGTACAGTTACTGACAGAACAATTTTGGTTTTCTCCTTTTTAAATTCTTGTAGTTTTTTTTTTGTATTTACTCTTGCACTTTTGTTGTGGTTGTTTTTGTGATTTTTCTTTTTATTGTTGTGTTCTGATTTTGGTCGTGGGTGCGTTAGTGATAAGCAGAAAGTCAATGAACTTTGTGTTGCCACATCGTACCTTCCGGCTTTTAGATTATTAGGAACCTATTTGGGTGCTATCTTCCTTTGTAACATTGAAATGAACGTATTTTAGAGCTATTTGGACTGAAATTTTTTCCAGTTTTTCTTGATGCACTTAAATTAGGATAGGAATTTCACTCCAATTTCGTACCGATTTTCCTAACCATGTTTGTTTACTTTCGTACTTGACTTATTCTCTTGTGTCCTTTGTATTTTAGAAAATTTGGTGTGCTTTATTCCTTGAACTATGCAATTGCATATAAACTTCACATTTGCTCACGTAACACACCAGTCTCACTTCCACTTGCAGCGCACCGTTTACGCAATCCTTCCTTTCAAGAATGCGATCATTACTGAATTCTCTTCTGGCCCACGATTTCTGACTAGCAAATATTCAAGCTCAGGAATTAGTCTTGAAATATAAAAAAAGATTATAAGCACTGCTTCTGCATCCTTACTAGACCATAAAACGCAAAACTGATCCATCACTAATCACGAAATTTACTTATACTTAGTTAACATTTGTATAGAAAATTATCCGTTAACATTTAGCATATTTAAAAGGCTTTTAGTCTCTTTTCTGCAATGAAGAAATAGATAAATAAAAATATAATATATATAAATTTCACAAAACCGAATTACAAAACAGAAAACTTATCTATCAGAAGCAGCCAAAGCAACAGATGTAGACAGAAGACTGGGTATAAACGAGAAACGGCGAAAATAATCAATAACTTAATTTCTTAAATTTATACGTGACACGTATCTCATTGAGGTGGATATAGGGTCAACAGCTGGCATTATCCTGGATTGGTATCTTAATGCGGTTGTCTCATCCACATATAGAATCTGAACTATTTGTATGATAATGAATACCACATAATACTGATAAAGAAATGTTTGAGCTTAAATCATTGTGACGAAGATCAATTTGTGACAAAATGGTAAGGGATTAATTATGCATACATGCGGGGAATATGTCAAATGATAAACATAAATAAGGTGGAGCATAAATGTCATTGGACATAAATTATCTTACGTTCCATTTTTTTTAATAATCACAATTGAAAAACAAAAACTACATTGCAACTATGTCACACTCAGCATTTGTCTCTCTTCCCGTCTGCCAGAATGTTTGTCTGTCTGTCTGTCTGTCTGCCTCTCTCTCTCTCTGAATATATATATATATATCAATCTTATATGTAAGTATACGTTTTTCTAAATCTTGTATGACTCTATATCTGTCTATCAGCCCCTTCACCCTTATTCGTTCATTCCACTGTTCGTTCTTTCGTTCCCCCTCACTCACATTTTCTTGCATTCTCTTCTCCCTCCACTTTTCACTTCACTGTGTCCCTGTCATTTTTTCTCGCCCCTCCCTAATTCTTTTGTCCCTCTGCCTCTACCTCTCTCTCTTCTCTTCCCACGTGACCGATGTTCGGCCTAGCCTGACCTTTCTTTTGTGGGGTGGCCGTTGAGCGTGCGACATCGTTATTTCTCCCTGCGCCTGTGAAATCTTGTATCCCGGCTGTAAGGCCTTATTTCCATTTACGCCAGCTAAATTTTATTCGTCCTTAGTCGAAAGACATCTGTTGTTATGTCACGTTATTATTCCTACTTTATTTGTGTAACATTGTTCTTTTTTTCTGTCCTTGTTTTTGTATACATTCGCTGCTTTCTTCCAATGAATTTAATGCTCTTAGCTAAGTTTTTCCTTGGGGCTGGCCAGATTGGAGCAATATCGAGAATAACCAGGTGGAATTGCAAGGATAATCTGGGTCTCGACTGTAGAGAGATAACTCCGAATGATATGTCTGTGTTTTCTTGTATCGTCTATCTGTATGTTTTGTCCCTTTCTTATATCAACTAACGGTCTGGATGTTTTGAGTTCTTGTCCCATTCTGTATTATATATATATATATATATATTTGTACATTATTGACAAATATGTTCATATGTATAAGTTTCTGAAGCAGAAATTGTCTCACACGTCGAGTTTCGCGTCACTTAAACATGTATTGAGATTGGTTACTCACCTCTAATTCGTTCAACATAAAACATATGTGCGTATGTATGTATATATATATATACATATATATATATATATATATATACATATATATATATATATATATATATATATATATATATATATATATATATATATATATATATATATATATATATATATATATATATATATATATATATATATATATATATATATACATATGTGTGTGTGTGTGTGCATTCGTAAATAATGTTGTTTTAGAGTCAAATTTTGGCTGCTATTTCTAGTATGGTGGTATCTCTTATATACTCATAATTATAATTTTAATAATAATTATTACCTACTCGGAATAACTCGAAGTGGCTAGTAACATATATTTGAATAACAATTGTGGAAAATTGAGTATTACTCCTTCTAAAGTGGAGCTGGTCATAAATTGCTGTTTGATAGTATGATACATTCTCTAGATGCAGAGATAACACACAATACATGTCACACAAACACACACACCACATTAACGAAAATTCTAGAAGTTTATAAAATAAAAATCAACACGACAAATGATTTTCTACAATTGTTTGATTTAACGATTTTAGGACTTAGAAAAGAAATCTGTGAAATGTAATTAATAGATAAAGGCCACGTCATTATCTTAAAAATAAAAAAAAAACCAACAGAATAAATTATATAATATACATGGAAGACGATGTACATATAAAGAATATCTTTAAGCAGTTAAATCGATATATTGATGACTTAAAACAACATACTTGTTATTTTAGAGTAGCATTAAAGAACATGTTTATTATAATGGCCACCTAATTTGCGGGTTTTGTTTGTTCAAATACAAAGCAAATATTTTCTAGTTATGACGATAGACTAGGAAGAATCTGTTTCCTCCATTAAGATTGAGATCCATCTCGCAGCTGGCATAATAATAGTTTTCTAAGAGATTATTAATGAAAATAAACAAAGGAGCATATTTATAAAATAATACGGTCATTATGTTAGATGTATCGTGGCATGAACAGAGCAGTTTGGTCAACTATAAGTACCATGATATAGCTAGTTATAGCCTTTTTTTCTCAAATTAATCAATGAAATATATCTGAAAAAAATTTAGTTAACCTTATCATTATATCGATTTAAGACATACAACTTGCTTACACACACACACACACACACACACACACACACATGTATGTATGTATGTATGTATGTATGTATGTATGTATGTATGTATGTATGTATGTATGTATGTATGTCTATATATATATATATATATATAAATGTATACTCTTTTACTCTTTTACTTGTTTCAGTCTTTTGACTGTGGCCATGCTGGAGCACCGCCTTTTAGTCGAGCAAATCGACCCCAGGACTTATTCTTTAGAAGCCTAGTACTTATTCTATCGATCTCTTTTGCCGAACCGCTAAGTTACGGGGACATAAACACACCAGTATCGGTTGTCAAGCGATGTTGGGGGGACAAACACACACATACAAACATACACACACACATACACATATATATATACATATATACGACAGGCTTCTTTCAGTTTCCGTCTACCAAATCCACTCACAAGGCTTTGGTCGGCCCGAGGCTATAGTAGAAGACACTTGCCCAAGATGCCGCGCAGTGGGACTGAACCCGGGACCATGTGGATGGTAAGCTAGCTACTTACCACACAGA
>NC_142928.1:60483514-60508514 GCF_046866305.1 Octopus bimaculoides
AGTCCGCCAAATACCACTGAGTAACCATCTGGCAACATGTGGTCATCAAACTTTTATTATATTTCCATTCCATAAACTTTACAAACGGAATGAAATTGAGAGAAAATGCAAAGAAAAGGACTTTATTAAGAAATTCAAACCCACTCTTAACAAACAATGATTAAATTTATCTTACTTGGGGTTTAAAAGTCTTATCCCTATAGCTAAAACACAAAAAATCTCTCAAATATCATCATTTCTAAAAATAGATTTGGCATCATTTCTAAGAACAGCCAAACACCTACTGGGGTTTAAAAATCTTATCCCTATAACCAAAACACAAAACAATTTCTCAAATGAGCCTTTATATATTTAATCCTGGTATATAATTGATATGGGTATATAGTGATGCAACGACTGTTTGTGTATAAAGCTTGAAACACGTGTACCGCGTAATCCTTTGTGTTCTGTTTTAAGTTTACGTTTTTAATTTATTCTTTCACGCCGGCCACTATCGGGCATATACAGGTGCTTGCAATTATCAAGTATTACCTCTAAAATTTACTTTACCTACGTATATATATATATATATATATATATATATATATATATAAAATGTATGAGGGTTTAGTTCACAGGTGATCCAAACTAATAGGTATGCTAGTTAAGTGCTGTAACAGATTTCTAGGACTCCAAAGTTATAGCCGAGACGGTAGTTATGGAGCCACTGCAGACTTCCGATGCAGCAGAAATATAGTTGTTAAAGAGGACAACAAACATTAAGGCGAGGCAAACATCTCAAGTCGTATACAATATTATTATTGGAAAAAGATTCAAAATCTTACGGCTGTTTCTGGGATATCCCCAGGTACTGGATATTCCGTCATCAGAGATAAATAGGGAAAAATAGAGAATGGTATATATTAATGAGATGACGACATAGAGGAAGAGAATATAAGAATAAGGAGATGGAGAGAAAGAAGAAAAGAGAAGCATAAGAGTTTAACTTTCCGATGTAGAAACAAGAGCATATGTCCTTTGGTGCAATCCTGTGTAGATCCATATGGATTAAAATCCTGATATAGAAAACATCCTGAGAAAAATAGACGCGAACATATCAAGGTTCAATAACAGAATGGTAGCGGAGGTACCAATAAAGTGGTAAAAGGAAAGAAAAGAAAAGAAATAGAAAGAGAGGTAGATAGAGTGAGGGAGGTTAAGGATTGGTTTTAGGATAAAGTAAGTTGTATAGGTGTATGGTGTCTAAGAATTGTGTACGGGTTAATCTCTTCCTCTACTTCCTCATTCTCTCTCTTATCTTCTGCGTTTCTCTTATATATTCTTTACTGAGAATTATTAATCTTGTCTTTGCACATTCCTTTGTCAGATTAAAATGTGTATCTTTTCAATAAAGGTTTTTATAATATGATTTTATTGCAGAACTGGAAGTTCTTTAGCTTTACTCTTTTCCAAACGCAGCCTCATCATTTAATTGGAAGCTGTTTTTCCCTTTTTTTTTAAATGTTGTTTTTTTGGGGATTACGCACTTTTAATTAAACAAAGTTTGCATGCAACTAAAACCATTTTCTTCGTCAATATCACAATGCTTTTATTGATCAATAGCTACCATAATAAGTTCTATTTATGGCCGTTTACCTTATACATCCTCAATTGCTTTGCTTTTTTATTGATTTTCTTATTTCAGTAACGCACATTCTCTTGCTGCTTATATAACTATTCATATACTATTATGGTCATCCAGTATTTTCTAAATTACTGTATCTCAACTTGTAATCTTGCTTACTCCATTTATCTGATATTGCATCACTTTCTGTTATACACACAGACATACACGTATACATCTAAATACCTTGGGAAATATCTTTCAATGTAGCCACGGGCTGACGAATTACCTTGTAAGTAAATGTGGTATATGTAAACAGTGCAAATGGTCGTCATAGAAGTTATCTTTTGTTTACCGTCTCCTGCAGTTTCAGCTTCCGCTGGTGCACACACCAGAATCACGATAACTTTTCCGTGTCTAGTTTGAAATATTGCTATGATAATCCAAACACATATTGGCTTCCAGCCCAATATTGTTGCAGCCGCCTCCTTGATCAAATTATCAGATCCTCCATGCCAGAATACAGGATAGTAAATCCATCTTACATAATATGACCTTGACCTGTACAACGCATCTCATAAATACCACGAATGTTTAACGAGATAAACTCTGCAATATTGTGAGAGTCTAAGGGTTCCCGAGAAGATGAATCCACGTTTTTAAGTCACTGTGTATGAACTCACAGTGTTTCTTAAATACGAGTAGCGGGGCCACCGATATATTCAAAATTGTTAACGGAGTAAGTCAGGGTTGCATCATGTCGCCGTTTTTGTTCCTGGCAGTGATTGATTTTGGTTATTTGGAAAGAGATGGATAGAACAAGTTTTGGAATAAGGTGTGGACCGGACAAACTGACAGATTTGTATTTTGCAGAGATATACTGCAAGCCATGACATATATCTTATACAGTTTGGGGGCCGCTCTGCGGATTAAAGCTGAAAAGACCAACGTCAATTTGGAGAGCCCGAGCACAATTCTGTGAATCTTGAACAGAACGAAATCAAGTACGTCGATATTTTTACATATCTCAGAAGCTGTATTTCCAAAGCGTGTGATGCGGAAGTTGGACGTCAAGACCAGGATTGGTTGGACGAGTATTCCAACGACTGAGTCTAATATAGAAATCGAAGACTATCAGTAAGAAGATAAATCTGCAACTAAACTCATCTATTGTTATATCAAGAGCCACCTATACTTTTGAAACCTGGAAGAAGATAATGAAGATCTCTCAATTGGATGGGAACTATCGACAAAACGTTCAATTTTGTGTATCTCTTACCAAGTGAGTGTGAGAAACAAAGAGGTGATGAGAATAGCTGGCATTGGAAAATTGCAGAATGTGGTGATACGCTTTCCTGGTCATGTGCGTCGAACATCGCAGGAGTGCCATTCAATCATTGTGATGAAGTAGATGTCGGAAGGAAGAAACAAACCGAATGAGAGACCAAGGAAGAAGTAGTGCGGTACATTCCGAGACTGCATGTTAGCGATGGGAATCAGCCCCAGTGGAATTAACTGTAAAGCGAACCATTGTGATTTTTGGGATGCCTCGTCACCTGTTGTGCTAACAGCATTGGAGAATCTAAGATCTAGTATATATAAATATGTGTGCGTTGGTGTGTGTGTGTGTGTGTGTGTGTGTGTGTGTGTGTGCGTGTGTGTGTGCATGTGTGCGTATTTGTGAATGAATGTAAGCACACACACACACATACACATATATATGCATTATGCTTCCAACTAGCCATTGCAGAATCAATAACCATTTATTAGAACTCTGTATATTAATTTTGAAATAAGTACTGTCGCTTTTTTGACATGACTCAGGGGTTACTTTTTCGATATTTACGGTAAAATACGCATTAAGTTTTATGTTATAGTAGATTTTGTTCTTTCTTTGTAGTTGCCTTGTACCAAAAAGTTTATATTCATATCGAATATGTCTTTTTAAAATAAATTTTGGTCAGATTCATTTCAAATGCTGGATGAATTCAAGTGTGGATTTTCAGAAATAAAAGTGGCAAAAGAATTTTGAACTCAAGCCTTAAGTGTATGCGCAGACCAACGATAGATTGACCAGTTTCGTTCAGGAAATTTTTCTCTCGAAGATTCACTTTGATTTGGACGACTAAGTTCTGTATTTATTTAGTTTCTGAAAACCTTAAATCCATAGTAGAGGAACATCCTAAGCGAACTGGGCGAAAATTATCAAAACAGCTCGATTCAAGTTACATTTCGATCAAAAAACACTTTCACGTATTCGGAAATGTGTCCAAACATCGTCAGGGTGTCCTACACCATCTTTGTGCTTCTCGACTTAATCAAAGCGTTGTCTTATTCGAGTCATTCAAGGGACTTTTCCAGAAACCTATACTTGGTAGAATCATCACAAATGATGAAAAGCGCTTTCTTTATAAACATAACTAATGAAAATGGCAATGTTTATTGTTTATCACCCAATGACAAGGGAGAATACATCCTTAAAGCAAGGCTACCCCCGAAAAAGTTATGCTCCGTCCTTGGTGGGATATAAAGGGTGTTGTCTATCGCAAAATGTTAAACCAAAACGGAGTGATAAACGCGAAGTATTGTCATTAATTAGAAGCACTGTATAAAAATTCACCGAAAAAATGTACATCATTATTCAGTCGTAGAGGGGTGTTGTTACACAATACTGCAAAACAACAAATTGCTCAAGTCACCCAGGAAAAGATTATAGCATTAAATATGAAAGTTTTGCCTTTTCCTCATTTTACTCCTGATTTTGCCCCACCTGACTATCAGCTATTCAGATCATTGCAATATTATGTTGAAGGGGAAAACAGTTCATCAATTGTGAAGAGGTTAAAATGATATTGTGTGTTTCTTTGCCTTGAAATCTAAAGTAGTTTACAGCATTTGGATCAATTTGCAAAATTGCTGGAATTACTTTATCGATAATTAAATATATCAATTAAGAAATTTATCTTTATTAAATATATATTTATTAGATATATCAATTAAGAACATTGAAGCATTTGTTTCTTTTCCACTTTGAAGTACGATATTAATACTTATACTTCAGCGTATCAATAAGTTCCAGCAGCAAAGACGTGTGAATTGTCCGACAGTCTCCACTCCAAACATTTATATAAACCAGTAGATCAGTTCGGCAAGTGATATTTATTAAAAAATTAATAACAAAAGAACAGCTATTATATAATAACAGGAATTACGCAATCCAGTTCTACTCGAACGTATGTAAATAAAAAATAGCTTATAGCGGTGACCTTTATTTTTGATGTGATTGCAACTTGGAATGTGTCTGCGTTCTTTATAAGACTTTATGAGTTGAGGGAGCTTGCTTACTATTTCTAGTCATTCGAGTGGTCATTTAGAGGTTCACAATCTGACTCTTCTATAATGAGTTCGACGAAATTATCAAGGAATTCAAATTGGTATTAGTACATATGCATGGGGTGTAATACTGTGTATTTTGTTATACGCATTTTGATACTCTGTATTTAAATTGAGGTCACTTTTACACTTTTACTAGTATTGCATGGATTCCACCAATCACATACATGCTTGTTTATTGCAGTTCTTTCTCTGATCAAGCAGATTTATTTTAAAGTTGTTATGTTACATACACGGAGAAGCAGACAAATTGTAAAGCAGGGTCTATACTATAGAATCTGTACCTTCCCTTTTGAAGAATGTAGAGTGTTTTTCTTTTGGGGGCTGGCATTTCGTGACGTTTGAGAGTAGAATGGCCATAGTTGTTCTTTAACTCCAGCTTATATCTAATCGGACAGATATACGATAAAACCTTAAAACCTAAACATCCTGCAAAATCGTTCGTTACTTCATATATGCACCACTAGTTGTCGTTTAGACCCCGCTTTGGAACGTCTGAGTAGGCATTTGTTAAGCAGATTACCAGCAGTGACACACTTATTTTATATATCACGGACTATAATGTTCAATGTTTTTTTTTCTATTTTTTAAAGATTGTATTATATAACATTTGAAATGTAGTGAAGTCCGATGCTAGCTTGGTTGGCCTAGCTGGCCGAAACTTCGAAATCACTGTTATTACTATTAGTGTCGAAGAAATTTTGTACTCTACAAAATGTAATCCTTCAATTTCATGTAAAATTATTTTTATCATAACTTAATATAAAAGCGAACATTAATATCCATATCTATCTATCTATCTATCTATCTATCTATCTATCTATCTATCTATCTATCTATCTATCTATCTATCTATCTATCTATCTATCTATCTATCTATCTATCTATCTATCTATCTATCTATCTATCTATCTATCTATCTATCTATCTATCTATCTATCTATCTATCTATTCTTTTACTTCCTTCAGTCATTAGACTGCAGTCATGCTGGAGCACCGCCATAAAGGGATTTTAGCTGAACAGATCGACCCCAGGATTTATTTTAAATATAGTACTTATTCTATCGGTCTCTTTTACCGAAACGCTAAGTTACGGGGACCTAAATATACCGGTTGTCAAGCGGTGAGGGAGGGACAATCACAGATACAAAGACAAACACACAGATACCCACACATATATATATAATATATATATATGATTATATATATATATATATATATATATATATATATATATATGCACTACGCTCCTTTCAGTTTCCATCTACCAAATCTATTCATAACGCTCTGGTCGGCGCGAGGCTATAGTAGAAGACACTTGCCCAAGGTACCACTCAGTGGGACTGAACCCGGAACCATGTCGTTGAAGCAAGCTTCTTAGCACGCAGTAGCTTGATCACATCCATTCTCGGGCACTTCTTTCCAGAGTTTAGTAAACCAAATCTAGTATTTTAGCCTTGTGCTTATATTATGTGTCTCTTGACCTGTTGTCAAATGGTAAGAAACAAACTCAGTCACACAAACACACACATATATATGCATACACATACAGACATACACATAGATATACCTGTGTGTATGTATGTATGCATATATGTATGTATTTATGTATGTATGTATGTATGTATGTATGTATGTATGAATGTATGTATGTATGTATGTATATAAATACGTATAAGCATGACTGCTAACATAGAAACACACACACACACACATATACACATATATAAAACACTCTGATATACATGTACAAATGTAAATATATGAATACGTCTACATATTCGTACATGTGGTTACGTGATCAAGGTCAAACCTCGTTTAGGTAACCACGAGAAACGCAGTGCAGCCAGCCTAAAGGGATTTTAACCAGAGTGGGGATAATTTTTGATTTCTCTTTGTCTGTGCGTGCGTGCGTGTGTGTGTGTGTATGTGTGTGTGTGTGTGTGTGTGCGCGTGTGTGTATGAGTGTGTTTATATGTGTGTGTGTGTGTGTGTGTGTGTGTGTGTGTGTTTATGTGTGTGTGTGTGTGTGTGCGTGCCTGTGTGTGTGCGTGTATGTGTGTAGTCTAAACTGTAATTTACACATATATTTGCTAGCGTACGTATGCAAAATATATATTTACTAAGTAAATGACATATTGATGGTGGTTTTGTATTGCAGTTGAAATATCTAGCTATAAAGATTTATGGCTACTATTCGGTGGCTGACGTCAATATATTTGTATCTGACGTCAGAAGACTGGATCATCGGTGAATAATGTCAAGATAAGCAGACACTACGTCATAAAATCTCCAATACTCTATCATTTTATATATACATTCATACGCACATATGAACGAACGCACACACTATGCTGTTTAAAACTCTTTGCAATATCATCTTAAAATTTGTTGAAAATAACATTTAATTAATACAAAATAGTAAATATATATTTATTTTTACACACATACATATATAATATCATAGACATATTTTATACTGATTATGTGTGTGTTTATGTTTTGTATTTTACATATATACACATATACACACACAGACACATGCACATACATACACACATGTACGCATATAATGACATATGTATACATATATATTTACTGAATTATTTTTATTGCGACTCACGTTTCATGCCTCTGCTACCTTCAGGCGAGAACTGTATTTTTTTTTTATTCAGGCTAACTTTCAAAACTGTGAATCTTTATTTTCCCTCTAGCATTCTATTTTATTGGCTGGCTTCATTTTTATGTATCTGTATATCGTTTGTCAGATTCTTTCATTTTGAATTTTTTTTTTCCGAAAATGTTTATCTACAAAATATTACTTATTGGCCAATACAAAAGTCGTTCTCTTTCTGCCTGGATTTTGCATTAATGCATCCTGATTTGCTATTCCGTATCATGTATCATAGTTTATATCTTTATTACTTATTGATTGATTGATTCAGTTGTTGTCGCACATCTGCCTTTTGATTAAGTTAATCAGCTGTCCTCTTTTGCGAAAGATATCCGTCTCACTAATTCATCAATATTTAATTTATGGTAATTGTTAATAGATCTTAATTGTTAAATAGTAGCTAATTCTTAATAAACTGCTTATTCATACCTTATGACACTTTATGACAAGTTTGTTATTTACAACTGTTTCTAAATGACCGTTTTCACCCTTCGATTAATTACTATTGCTTTTCCGTTCATTTTACTATATATGCTTGCACTGCACTTTCCGTTATTGCTGTGTCATCAGTTGATTAACCTGTTTTCAGAGTAGGCCAGCTTTGCTTTTTTTTTTTTTTTTTTTCAAATGAACTTGTTATGGTGTCGGCAACATGCTAATACTTCTTTTCATCTGTTGAGGTTCTTCATTTGTTGCATAATTATGGTACCTTTTTCTGCAGGGTATAAGAGCATAATGTAGATTTGTGGGTATAGGTTTCAATAAATTGTGTATATTATGCTATTTTATTTTTAAAAATTTACACATCCGTCTCTTTATTTCTGAATTTTTGGTTATTTTCTAGTGATTTTTCAAAATAATTTAATAGAATTCATCAGATGAAAATAATAAACAAGACGTAACAAGTAAAAACAATTTCATCACTTTCTTATTAATTCCTTGAATTAGAAATCATAGTACTAAGTATATTCATATTTGCAGCAAACGTTTTGTCGGGAAGAAGCTTGAGAGCAGCAACCGCTGCAAGAATACCAAGAATAACAATATAAACTTGTTTATCATAAATACTGCCCATCAAGCAATAGAATAATAATTGTTTCTAATTTAAGTATCGAGCCAGTAATTTTTAGGTAAGGAGAATAAACGGTATCATCAAACTATGTATTTGACTAGTACATTAATTTATCGACTGCGAAAAGACCAAAGGCCAATTTAACCACAGTGGGATTTGAACTCATTCCCTAAAAAACTGCATCAGATGTCGCAAGGAATTTTCTAGGCATATGACCTCCAGAACCAAGGTAACAATAAAAATAGTACAAAATAAAAGTACAAGTTGAGCGAAATAAAAGCAAAAGCAAAGATTAGAACATTAAAAATTATCATTATTATATTGTTATAACAGTGGTTACAACAATGGAAACAAGAAATGATAACAATCATTGCAATAATATACGCTATTTCAACATACTATTTTTAACCATTCTGTAATGGAGGACATGTCAAAATATCTAAGGCAAAATATTATCATCTAGTATTATAGCATGATAGGATGATTATAATAATTCTATGAGTGAAGGAAATTGTTTCTAGTAATCGATTTTTTTGCGTAGAAAGCAGTATTTTTCAGGAATCTACAGATTTTCAAAAGGCAATCTCAATATTCATGCAAGCATAGCTACCAGTTGAAATCCTTTTGATTAGATGCCCTGAAGTGACAACTAATGAATTAGCCTGCAATTTTGTCATAGTACCTTTCATTGTAATTGCAATCAGAGAAAATATTAAAAAACTGTACAACATTCGAATCCCACTGAGAAAATACTTTTCCTTTCATATTTTAATAGGATGAGATAATGTTTTTGACAAATGGAATCGATCAAAAGGTACACTTTATTTAGACAATGTCAGCCAATGTAAGGTGTTAATAATTTTGGCAAAGTTAACCGAATATTAAATTTTAACATTCTAAATTATTTGACTGCCATGGCCATCATATGCTAACGAATAATTTTGATACAGATAAATTTACTCGTAAGGATGGTCCTGAATTGTCAAAAACAGTTCAAGATTCATAGCAAGCAACTGAAAACTACTCTTTTACTCTTTCACTTGTTTCAGTCATTTGACTACGGCCATGCTGGAGCACCGCCTTTAATCGAAGAAATCGACCCCAGGACTTATTCTTTGTAAGCCTAGTACTTATTCCATAGGTACCCCTTTTGCCGAACCGCTAAGTTACGGGGACGTAAACACAGCAGCATCGGTTGTCAAGCGATGTTGGGGGAAAAACACAGACACACAAACATATACACACACATACATGCATATGTATATATATATATATATATATATATATATATATATATATATATATATATATATATATATATATATATATATATATATATATATATATTTATATATATATATATATATATACACACACACACACACACACACACACACACACACACACACATATATATATATATATATATATATATACGATAGGCTTCTTTCAGTTTCCGTCTACCAAATCCACTCACAAGGCTTTGGTCGGCCTGAGGCTACAGTAGAAACTTGCCCAAGGTTCCACGCAGTGGGACTGAACCCGGAACCATGTGGTTGGTAAGCAAGCTACTTACCACACAGCCACTCCTGCGTCTATACTGTATGAAACAGGGAAGAACATTCATTTCGATGTGAGTGCTGTTTTCCTTTAATTTACAAACAAATGAACAAAATTTGTGACTACAACCCGCATAAGACTGTTTAAAGTAATTTACATAATTCAGTGAACTTTGTATGTTACAGATCTGTACAAAATCTAATAGTATTTGGATATCAAATACATTGGATGTGGCACAACGACCCTAAAACTTTTGTGATTAAAAAGGGGAATTGAAACATTTTGAACTTTTCCCAACCGTATTAAATAAAAACGAAATACTTGAAAAGGAAAAAAATTATTATGCATGTTGCTGTAAATGTTTTCGCTGAGTAGAAATAGTTATAATTTGAAGCTAGGCAATTATATCAGGGATTTATTATTTCTTTTTCTCCTCACCACTCAATATTTTTGAAGTATCTGGTTTGCTATTGATGTAAATGTTTCCGATTTTACAAGACATGACCCAATAGATTTATGATCTTTTGGTTTCATTAGAAAGTAGAATTGTAAATCATTTTATCATTTAACAAATATCCCAACGCCTCAAACATAGCCATTAGACTAATAATATTAAATTTCTAGAGATATAACATGGCAATTAAATATAATCATATAGATACAACTAGCGTTTGCGGTAGAATAAAACTCATAAGCTGAATTCTCAATAAAACTTTACTTAGGCAGCTGTGTATCCGTATAATGCTATATTCGGCAATACTAGTCTATAAAGATAATATTTCTTGATTCGTAGATATCAATTTTACTATTCATAGCAACGAAAATAAACGGTCTCTGAGAAAAATCTGAATGCTGCGCACTAAATTCAAAATATTTTGGCTGTTCATTTCCCGTTAATCAAGTTTTTTATGTACTCAAACTAATGTATTAATATACGCACATACTTCTAATATAGTCCTATGTTGGCACTGCATCGCTTACGACGTCGAGGGTTCCAGTTGATCCGATCAACGGAAAAGTCTGCTCGTGAAATTAGCGTGCAAGTGGCTGAGCACTCCACAGACACGTGTACCCTTAACGTAGTTCTCGGGGATATTCAGCGTGACACATCGTGACAAGGCTGACCCTTTGAATTACAGGCACAACAGAAACAGGAAGTAAGAATGAGAGAAAGTTGTGGTGGAAGAGTACAGCAGGGTTCGCCAACATCCCCTGCTGGAGCCTCGTGGGGCTTTAGGTGTTTTCGCTCAATAAACACTCACAACGCCCGGTCTGGGAATCGAAACCGCGAGTCCGCTGCCCTAACCACTGGGCCATTGCGCCTCCACAATATAGTCCTATAAACCGGGGTGGATTTTGTAAATAGGAGCAAGAAACTAAAAATGCATTTAACAAAGTAGGTGAATTTCCAGTGTTTACAACACCAAATTCACAGCTTCATTACAATATGAATTCAGTGCACTTTCATAATTAAAACGTCCAATTAATCTCATTTCTCGGCACCTCTTAATATTTTTATGAATATTTCTAAATATCAAGCTATTTACCACAGCGTCAACAAGCGAAGGTTATACGGCCAATGATGAAATCTCAGAAACATAAGAAAGCTTCCGTAGCTGTCTCTTGCTTGCTCGGCCAGTAAATAACGTTAGCTAATTCCCAATATTTTTACTAATCAACAAATAAAGGTCACTACTGTTATTTCTGACGTTGAAAAACACGGAATATTCAGAGCACTGTTTTTGCTTTTTAATTATGTAGTCAGCACCCTGTCATAATGTTTATTTCTTCCTTTCTACACCCCAGAAGTAGATTTTCTCGGGCATACTAAACACCGCAGCCTCTCCTCAGGTCTGAACACAGCTGATTTCTTTGTAGAGAATACCAGAGAGAAAGAAAGAGTAAGAGAGAGATAAAAAGAGAGTGAGAGAGAAATAAAGAGAGAGAGAGAGAGAGAGAGAGAGAGAGGGATTCAAAGAAAAAGAAAGAGAGAATGAGACCGAAATAATCGACGTTATTATTGGACTAGTACTTTATTTGTTGAATACGAGAGGAGGGAAGGATAAGATGTCCCCTGCATGAGCTGAGCTTCGAAGATCCGTAAGGGTTTCTAATTGACATTCTGGTTCCTAACAGCTTATCCTCTATAAAATTGTTTCTAACATCTGTACAAAACTTGAAATCTGTGGGAAGTGGTTATTCGATATCACGAACCCCAGTAACAGATTGATACTTTACTTTATCGACAACTAAGGCATGCAAAGGGGAATTAATATCAGTGGCATTTAAATGCAGATTGAATTGAGTCGGAATAGTTACCGCAGTAAATTTTTATAGGGCCTCTGGTGAATCTGCTAATGCACCACCCTTACGCCGCTTCAATGTACTAAATACCTAATTTGCGTGGCTTTCATAATGTACATGATTTCAGTTTACAGAATTGATTGAAAATCTACTTTGTTAAAGGCAATTTCTTAGCGAAACAAATTATGAAAAAATCTGTATACAATGTTCATTGAATTTATGAAAATTCCATCTATGCGCAAGATAAAATATATTGTTATGGAGTATTAAATCAATAGATATTGCACATCTTGATTAACAAAAAGATGATGAAATATCGACTTATCTGTTTTATTGCATCTTTGTTGAATGCGAGCAAAAATTTAACGTAGCTGTTGCTATTGTTTTGAAAGAAGCATAATAAATAAAATAAAACATCATGATTATAGGAGAAAATATTTGATTAATTTGGTACAAAATAATACATAATCAAATCATGATGATTTTGTTATCATTTGAAGAAATACCAAACGCAGATAGAATCATCTGCAGTCATAATTTACAAGAGCTCGTTGGAGTATTTGAAATACTCCAAATGGTGAGTAGCAAAACGTCATATTTTTTCTGCGATTAAAGAACTGTTACGTTTATGTATGTGCTTTGCAAGATTCCTGATGTGAAATCGTTTGTTGAAACAGATACTGTTACATTTCGGGACGGTTATTTTGTTTTGGCAGAAAAACACACGCATTATGTACTCGTTCAGTTTTATTATTAGCTCCGAGAGCGGTCGGGTTCATTTTTAGTATTTTAGTTTATTTCGATTTTATTTCAGATTTTCTCATTTTAAAAATCATCTCTGGCTAATCGTCAAGAGGACGTTGGTGTGGCCTTGGCAAAGGTTTGCGCTCTCTGAGTGCTCTTGTTACTTTTGTGTCCTTTGCCTGAACTCTTTCGTCAAACATAACATCTTGTAACCGCTTCAGCGACACTATCTCACGTATCTCATCCTGTTCTGTTTAGTCCAGTCTGTCTTTCTATAGTGTGAATCCTCATCTGCGCATGCGTTTGCGTCTGTATCTCTGTGCGTGCGTGTTGTGTACATGTGTGTGCACGCGCGTCTATGTGTTTTGTATTGTTTTGTGTGTGTGTATATGAGTTTGCTTATTATACTTTTAATACTCGTATCCTTTATTTAGTTTTTTCTTTTCCTTTATTTCCTTATTATTTCCTTTTTCTCTCATTCCGTCTTAGGTATATGCATGTGTGTCTTTCGTATTTGTATATGGGTTTATGTATTATACCGTTTGTATCTATGTCTTTTTTGTCAAATTCTATCTTTAGTTGTCATGTTGCATAGTGTGGTGGTGCAGTTTTATTGTTCCATTCGTGTTTTCTTTTGAGGCCCGATCTGTCTACTACTATGTGTGTGACCTCTGTAATCTGTCAAAGTGTCGTGTCTTTTCTATGTGTGGATAACACCTTAATTTCTATGTTACTAACCGAGTCTGCATGTTCTAATTGAGAAAGTTGGTAGAACACTGACAAGCTTTTCTCCCCTTTGAACTCTCGATAGTATTCACCGATGCACTCCCCCGTAGCTTTTTTATACACTGTTTTATCACATTTTCGCAGTGTTTGTGCTTAATGTCCTTGTGTACCACATGTATGATAGTGAAATCCACTTTTTGGAGCTAACAGTTGATGTCCCTGATCGATCAATAGTGTTTGCCTTAGAATATCTTCCAGACATGATAGACAAACTCGGTCGTCATAACAAGGTTTGATTACTGAGGATCTTTTGCTCTTTTGACTGCAGATGATACGTTTTCATAATACCTAACCGAAAAACACAGCTACATTAATAATGCTGACCATCTTCGTGCTATTATAGTTGGCAGCTGCTGGTTAGATTGGAATCTGCCATATCTTATATAGAAATGAGGAGGTTAAATTTGAGCTTGTGCCACGTTAGAATACATTTGACTGTTTTCCAATTTTAAACCCCAGTTTTTTTTCACAAATTCCCTATGCACCCTGTAGTTAGTAAATTGGTTACTATATCTCTTAAAGCTAAAGTGTGACGAAAGAATTGAAAAAGAGTGATAAAAATAATAGCTAAGATGTAATGCATTGTATTTGTCTGCAGGAGGTTTTGATTCGCTGATAAGTTGGGTTCTATTCTGTCATAATAACCTTATCATCATGATTGATTAGATAATTGCTAATATCAGAAAATCGAGATGAAACCTTGAATACTTGGCATTAGCTTTATATATTTGTGATTCACAATAATGACTATCTTTACAGAATATTAAATGGTTGTCTTGGTTTAGGTTACATTCGAATATCTAAATCGTAGTTATTTCTAGTTGTCACATTACCATTAAAACGATATTTACTGCGATAAAATGTCTTAACAATAAACACGCCGAATAACAGTTTGTTTCACTAAAGTAAAGCTGCTGTAAATAAATTTCGCATTGTAATGTCTTGGCTTTTCTCAAAATGTAGCAATCTACATATAAAATAGTGTCAACAAGAAACGAAACCTACATTGTTGGTTCATACTTTGGAGAATTTACGACTTTTCTAAAGATCTTGCCGTTGGATAGAATCTAAGTGTTGCATGTTTACGTTGAAAAAGGGCTATTGTTTTTACGAGAGTTTTGAAGTTCAAAATATTACTGGTATATATTTAGTTACCATACAATTGGAAAGCAGCACCAACTGATGAGGAATTTAGATATCAATAAATATTTAGTTTCAGTTGTGAGTACCTTATGTTAAACTAAGAAATTGTTCATAAACTCATTCCGTAAATATCTTTGCCAAAAGTATTGTTCATTAATTTCTAGCACACCGGTACTTTTCTTATTCTATGGATTTCCAATCTGGACATCAAGTTGTACATATTCAGTACTAAAATAAATCACTCTCTATTACTATCACTTTCTTTTGACTTCATAAAAGCAGCCTTTATTTAAATCATCAATCACAGCATAATATTAAAAAATTCCACTTTGGGAACTGAATGCTCGAAAGTATTAATTTGTTACTTTTTATTATTTACTAGCGTGGTCCGTGGAAACTCCACGGAGCGAAAACTTTAAGAGGTGCTATTTAAGAAAGAAAGGACAATTTGCATTCTTATCTAGTATATATAAATTACAGTATTTGTGCGTATAATGATTAACGTATACATTTCCACAATTCTCAACCAATTTTCAACAAACGTCCCACACACATCACTTATGTCCCAGGGAGGTCATGCACTATAACTTAATTTCCATATTTAAACTGCATTAAACTTTGACAAGCTTACATTTACCTATTCTGAGTTACTTGAAATGTGATGTTCTCTTCCCTCTCTTCTATTGTTTTTGATACCTTTAGTTACATACGAATGCATTGTTTCACTTTAAGGATGCTTATTTACCCGTCCATTATGATATTTCGACTGTTGTCCATTGTTTCAAATACGTTTTTGTATTGTCGTCTTTAAATAAGAGTTTTGCTTCCACTAGCAAAAGCTATACGTATCTTTCAGAAAGCTCTAAACCAGTTTAACTTTATGCATTATACGCTGTTAGTTTATGCGCAGGCTATGTGGGAAGACTTTTGTTAGCTTTTCCCTTCGAAAAAAGATCTCCCTTTGCTGTTGAATAAAATAAACAAACTCAAAAGGGGAAATTGCAACGTCTTCCTTCAATTTCCTTATACCATTTATGTGAATGTTTGTGTCAAGAAATTTCGCTTTCATGTAAAACAACTATATGTTGTTGTCATTACCCGTAATCTACTCCCAGAACACTTCAGTAGCTTTATTTTGCATCGCTTGCAAACTTACCACCAAAGCAACTTAAACCGTTCAAAGGACGGGTGCGTTTGCTAGTTGCATATAAATCTTAATACGCATATCATTCGTTAGCATTTGATTCTTTTGAAACTGCAAGATCAATATACAATTGCATATTCCTTATTGCGCAATAATTTATCATAATTATTTACATTATATAAAAAAGTACTCAAAACTAAATAAAGAATATAGAAAATGCTGTTATTTACACGATTTATTTTTGAATTCTTTTGCAAATTAAAATAAAAATAACATCCAGAGCTGTTTTCTTAAGCTATTTCATTTCCAGTTGCAAGAATGTATCATATGATTTTAAGATTTTCCTCTGCCAAGCTCTCACTCTCTCTCTCTCTCTCTCTCTCTCTCTCTCTCTCTCTCTCTCTCTATCTATCTATCTATCTATCTCTCTCTAACTCTCTCTCTCTCTCTCTCTCTCTCTCTCTCACTCTCTCTTTCCCTCCACCTATGATTTCAACAAACTTTTTAACCGGTAATATCCCTCTTCACGTTAACACCGCTCTCTCTTTCTATTTCTCTTCACCTCTCACTTCCACTAACCACGTGACAGCATGGCTAGTAGAACTGGCTATTTGCTAGCTCACTCACCCTCTCCCTCTCATTCGCTCTCAGACACCCTTCATCTCCCTCTCTCCCCTTCTTCCCTCTCTGTCACTCTTACTCCAGCTCTCACGTCACCATCCCCTCTCTCCAACACACTAAAACGTAACGTATGAACGAACGAACGGACAAAATTATGTCAGATAATCAGAGAGCTTTCCAAGCACAAGGTATGAAGTTGATTTAGTCCGTTTATTAAGAGAGTAAGCTAGATCAGAATATGCGTGCGAGTTTTGTAAATTCAAATTACAACACTTCATTATGAATTATCAACACATTTACTCTAAGGTTCAGACGTGTGGTAAGTAGCTTCCTTACCAGCCACATGGTTCCGGGTTCAGTCCCACTGCGTAGTACCTTGGGCAAGTGTCTTCTACTATAGCCTCGGGACGACCAAAGCCTTGTGAGTGGATTTGGTAGATGGAAGCTGAAAGAAGCCCGTCGTATATATATATGTATATGTATATAAATGTGTGTTTGTGTGTCTGTGTTTTTTTCCCCTAACATCGTTTGACAACCGATACTGGTGCGTTTACGTCCCCGTAACTTAGCGGTTCGGCAAAAGAGACCGATAGAATAAGTACTAGGCTTACAAAGAATAAGTCCTGGAGTCGATTTGCTCGACTAAAGGCGGTGCTCCAGCATGGCCACAGGCAAATGACTGAAACATGTAAAAGAGTAAAAGAGTATATTTATGGCACATATAATAAACTATGTTAATAACAACCGTATCATAGAATGTGAGATGCATTTCACTTCCATGAAACTACGGACGCAAATCGTATTCATCTGATCAAATAATTTTTCAAATAATCTGTCGAAGGTCACTTAGTGTGCGGAAAGTAACAGGAAAGTTAATCAAAAATGTTCATAGAATATGTATACATAGATATTCTGCCAACTTTAATAAATGAAGTATACATTGAATAACGTCCTATAAAAAAACAAAACAAAGAAACGAAATGATTACGGCTGGAATGGCCTTGACAAAAATTTGCTCAGACAACGATATATAACATATCTACATGTAACTAGTCTAGATGATTGTATACATTTGTAAATGAATATGAGCAACTAATTATATTCACTTTAGTGTAGAGTGTGTTGAGTACTGCTTGTATGCCGTAATAGGCACGTAGAAACAGTTCATGCTTGTTGGAAAAAAATCTGGCGGGAAGAGTTAGATTAACTGTATTAAGTTAAGCTTTGCGCCAAAACAATGGGTAGCTGTATTACCTGACAATATGAGTTCATTTGATGTTTACTAGATATTTATATATTTGGATGGATGGACGTTTAAATAGACTTAGCAACTCGGTGGTGATGGTACTATTAGATATTGGCTGATACGATTCTCATGTTTATATTCGAAATCCTTGTTGATGGGAAAAGCAAAACTTCTCGTCACAGTGTATATTCAATCGTACATTTCCTAGTTGTCTCCTACCTACTTCAAGACTTTGTTACACCCCAACTATTATTACAGGTATTGTAAATGTAGTTATGAATACCAAATAATTTCATGTGTTATATTTCTCGGCTTTAAGTAATGTTCTAAATGTATTTTCGTCATATTACCTCTTCTTCATATTCTCACCACTTTTATGTTCTCTTCCTGTCCCATGTAATTTTCGAAAATAACTTCGACTTCCTCTTTATATATCCTTTTTTTCAAATGATGATGCTATCTGTATCTTTCCTTTATTTTTTTTTTTTACTTTTTGCTTATTCTTACATCTATCTATTTTTGTCTCTGCTGCTACTGTTGTTGTTGTCCTTTTTCTGCTGCTGCTTCTGCTTCTGCTGCTGCTGCTACTACTACTACTACTACTACTACTACTACTACTACTACTACTACTACTACTACTACTACTACTACTCTATCTCTTTCCCTCTTCCACTCTTTCCCTCGTTCCCTCTATGACAAGAGGTAGAACCGTAGCGATTGAATACATAGAGGGAGAAATCCTTATATCTAAAGAGTAATTGCAAGTCAAGGAACCGAGGTTAATACAATACGATGCTCAAACAAGAGCTGATGAAGCGGGGCTCGAATATGTATGTCCCTTAATCTTATTTTGTATTGATTTATCATATAGAGAAAGCCATATATTGTGTGAAGAAGTGTTTAGTTGATTATATCAGGGCGCAGTTGCTAGTTTCTTATATTTACGGCAAGAAGACGGCGGATCTTGAAAATGAGATATGTTTTGGATCTTTCTGATTTGACGGGCAACACTTTTCATTTATGTTTTATGTAGTGTTTTTGGTACCGAAACACTTTCAAACTTCGTATACTTGTATATTTTGTGTTATGGAACAGCTAACGTTTTTTGTATTCGAAGTTATTTCATGTGAAAAATTGTCGTATTTCGGTAATTTGAACCAATCACTGACGTCTATTGAGGTTTAAACAATTACTGCCGTGGAATGTAAACAACATGTTCTAGCGGTGTTATGGGATCTTTTCCCTTGAATAAAATTAGTGCCGTAGTTTGTCAACAACAACTATTCGTGGTACTGTTATTTATGACATCGCTCGTGTGTTTGTACTGGTTTTAGCTTTAGGGTTTTAGGGTTAGAGTTCGGATTTTAGAGTTACGGTTAGTTTTAGGGTTACGGTTAGTTTTAGGGTTACGGTTAGTTTTAGGGTTACGGTTAGGGTTATGATTATTTTTGCCATAACCTCACTCATAACCCTAACCCTAACCCTAAAACCCTATAACTCATAACCATAAACCTAACCCTAATCCGAACCCTAACCCTAAAACCCTAAACCCTTACTAGGGAATAATGATATAATTAAACAGGGAATGACACTCTTGACACCGGCAAAAATTATTGTTTACAAAAACAGCAGTAACTGTATTCAGCTGAATAGACGTCAGTGACTGGTTGAAATTACAGAAATACGACAACTTTAACATGAACTAACTTGCGATGTACAAATTTTTGTTAAGAAGGCTAAGAGGAAAAGTTATTTTATATGACACATTCTACCAGTATCCCAAGTTTGAAAGTGTTTCGTTTAGAAAACAAGTGGTGCCCGTCAAATCAGAAAGATCCTACGATTTTCCTTTTTCCACAACTAGTATTTATATTACTAATTTTTTTTTCTTTGATTTGTGAAATTGATTCCTTTCTCATTTTGATTTTGAATTTTCTTTTGCATTCTTTTTAAAAATACAGACAAGGGCTTGTTAGCATATGGACGAGCAAAAATATAACAATAAAATAAAGGAGGAAATCCAGGTAAAATGCTCTCAAATTTTTCCAATGATAATGCTACCAAAGGAAGAGACACATTGGTGTGAGAAAGACAAGACAGGAAGGGAGATCGAAAGAGAGAGAGAGAGAGAGAGAGAGATGGAGCATAATAATAATAATAATAATAATAATAATAATAATAATAATAATAATAATAATAATAATAATAAGAAGAAGAAGAAGAAGAAGAAGAAGAAGACGAAGAAGAAGAAGAAAGAGAAGAAGAAGAAGAAAAAGAAGAAGAAGAAGTTGAAGAAGAAGAAGGAAAGTGACCGTGGAAAGAAAGAAATAACAGAGGAAGGCTTGACAAAACATGTTAAGTCAGCTTGAAAAAGAGTAGTAAGAGATTATATAAAACTATAGATAAATAATAAACCAAATAGGAAAGAAATTGAGAGCGAATAGTCAGTCATAAAGAAGTAAATATGAAGACATCGCATACACATATACACACACACACATATTACAAAGAAACATATATATATATAGATATACACTCACACACACAAACTCTCACATACACACACATTCACACACACACATTCACACGCACACGCAAGCAGTCACACATACACACAGGCGGTGAGCTGGCAGAAACGTTAGCACGCCGGCGAAATGCTTTGCAGTATTTCGTCTGCCGCTACGTTCTGAGTTCAAATTCCGCCGAGGTCGACTTTGCCTTTCATCTTTTCGGGGTCGATTAAATAAGTACCAGTTACGCACTGGGGTCGATGTAATCGACTTAATCCGTTTGTCTGTCCTTGTTTATCCCCTCTGTGTGTAGCCCCTTGTGGGTAGTAAAGAAATAACACACACATAAACACACACAACACACACACACACGTACAGAGAGAGAGAGAGAGAGAGAGAGAGAGAGAGAGAGAGAGAGAGAGAGAGAGAGAGAGAGAGAGACAGAGACAGAGAAAGAAACAAACGCATACGATCAAAAAAGAAAAAAATACGCCATGGAAGACAAAACAAGGTGTCAATTTTTTCTTTGATGTCAGTGAGAGAAGTAGATGTGTGACTTTCAGCAAAGGCTGGTCTTTAGAAAATTAGATAAGAGAAAGAAAAAATGTAAAGGAAGGAAGATAAAGGGAATATGCACACACACACTCACACATGTATGTATGTATGTTGTGTGTGTATGTGTATACATACATCTGTATATATATATATATATATATATATATACAGATCTATAAAAGATCTTCACCTCTTACATCACACATTTCTTCTTACTTCAACGTCGAGATGGTATAATTTCCTGGGAGAGAGATAATTTTTGCGGCTGAAGATAGCTTTACATTGTAGATTATACACATATTATATTATGTTATATTATATTATGTTATATTATATTATACACATGTAGAGCTTGAAACACATGTACCGCGGAATCCTTTGTAGTTTTGTTGTTATTTTTTTCTTTTGGATTTACAATTTATATATATATATATATATATATATATATATATATATATATATATATATATATATATATATATATATATATATAGGATGGGCTCTCTTGTTGAAGACGACATATGAGCGTTCAGCTTTTGTTGAACCACCTGCCCAAATGATTTATTCATAGTAATCATATGTATGTGTTGTACGTTAGCTCAATCCATCCATCAAATCGCAGGGTGTACCACGCATCAGGTGTCATAGTGATTGAATAGCAACGTGAGATGTGTTTTGACCAAGAGCACAACGCACCACCCGGTCTAGGAATTGAAATCACGATCTAGGGATCTAGCTATGCACCCTCATATATGTATATATATATATATATATATATATATATATATATATATATATATATATATATATGCATACATACATGTTCATATCCACACCACATATAAACACACGCATATAGTAATATATACTGCCATATATATATATATATATATATATATATATATATATATATATATATATATATATATATATATATATATATGTACGTATGTATATAAATGTATGTGTAATTTTTCAATGCGTACATATGATGCGAAAGAATAAATAAATAGTTACCAGGGTAGCAAAAATTCACATAATTGCAAAGTATATTACAGCCTACTTATAAAGGTAGAAATTCCAGGGTTAAGTGAAATGTTTTCGTATAACATGGATTCATTAAGATATGGAGTCAAACGTAGGCGTTATTCAAATCATTTATACTTCCAACATGTTTCGAAGAAAACATTGAGATTATTCCGGAGGGAATAAAAATGATGTAAAACAATGCAGTCATCTCGTCAGGGGAAAAAGTGATGCGAAACACATCAATAAGCCATTTTAACCGAATGTGATTACCGCGTATATGATGAAGGGGAACGCTAGCAATTTACTTTGTTTTTTAAACCCTTAATAGATTTAACGTCAAAGGTAATTTAGAAAAAGAGAAGGAAGAGAAAGAAAGAAATTAACAGAAATTTATGAGTGAAAAAAATATAGTATGATTGATGAATGGAAATAAATTTTAAAAGCGTGGAAATAGATATATGAAATGGAAATAAAATGTAAGAAGACAGTTAAAGGTTGAATTTTGTAGATTGGTAGATATTACGTTTGGGTATTAAAGGTATATTTTTGCCAATGTTTACAACGATAAACCTGTTCATTAAACGTGTTTACAAGAGTATTCATTGAGAAAAGGATGAGAAACTGTTCTTTGTTACAGAGCAAACAAAAAAGATTCGCTTCTGTCATATGGGAAGGATCCAGATAGAACACCCCCTACTTCAAGTCGAATTGTCCACCATGCTACCCTAGAGACCAAACCAATTCACCAAGCCTAGCAGTGCTGCGCTCATTGACACCTCGAAATGTAGAGCAATGGCCAGATACTCCCCTCGAAAACTGAGACGATGAGCTACCTATACAAAAAAGGCGTCAGAACCGGAAGCAATTTTACATTGATAAACAGAGACTCCAGCCCCAGAACCACCACTAAGGAAACGAACACGACCCGAACCCATATCAGAAACATTAATACTGCTACTACTATAGGTCACAAAAAGGCTAGCGCTAACAACATCACTGTTATTATTCTCACCAAGTGGACGTGCACTCACAACCCACTGCCATGCGAAGAGATGACCTACGAAAGGCCCCCGGTGTTTGAAAAACCTATCCCAACTCGGTATGAATTGATAACGGAATGGCACCTGGTACTCCTTGGAAAATTCTTATCCACAGTGGTACCTTGGGCAAGTGTCTTCTAAACCTCAGGCCGACCAAAACCTTGTGAGTGGATTTGATTGACGGAAAAAGCTCGTCGTATATATGTGCGTGTGTGTATATATATATATATTTTAGTGTGTGTGTACTTATGTGTGTGTGTGTGTGTGTGTGTGTGTGTGTGTGGCTTTTCTTTATCGCCGCTTGCCAATCGGTGTTGGTTTGCTTTTGCCCCCATAACTTAGCGGTTCAGCAAAAGAGAAGACATAGTAAGTACCATTTGTTAAAAATAGATGCTGCAGTCGATTCATTGGACTAAAGTTCTTCAGGGCGGTGCCACAGCTTGGCCGGAGTCTAATGACTGACACAAGTAGCGGATAAAAGATAAAGATGCAAAGTATCAGCTACTGGAAAAGACTGAAAGAATTAAGACTCTTCTCCCTAAAACGAAGGCTGGAAAAATATACACTGATATACATCTGGAAAATCCTGGAAGGCCTTGTACCAAACTCTGGCATTGAAAGTTACTCAAACACCAGAATGGGATGCCATTGCATAGTACCGAAGATCCCAGCATCGCCATCAAAATACGAGACCAGATACTGCAATAGCTTGAGTTTCAAGGACTCACAATTCTTCAATATCCTTACAAAATGCCTGAGAGGCCTGCATGATGTGGATATAAGTACCTTTAAAACAAAACTGGTTCCAGACGAGCCTATCACGGCAGGATGAGGGCAGCGGCATCAAATTCCCTTATTGACCAAATGCCACATATCAGAAGAAGTTTCAAATAATGGTGTACCACAGTCAACGGTGGTGCCCCAGCATGACCGCAGCTTCGAAGCTGAAACATTTTAAAGAAATTATATATCCACATATATGTGATCCGATATTTCATACAGGTTTGCCTACAATTTTATTGCTAAGTGTAATCTAATGTAAATTCATGCTTATAATTTACAGAGGGAAAGGAAATATTGGGATTGTTTCGGTTGGTTTCATTTCTATTTGTTGACTCATCAGACTACAAATATTCTCATTTCATGCCAATGAAAGATTGATAGCATATAACAATTTCTATGAAACAGTTACATAACTGTGCAATCATGGCACAGGGCTGCTATTTTTTCTATTTTATGATTTATGCAATTTAATATACGCATATTTACAATTTTTAATAATAAATCTCGCTGGAAAATGTAAACAAATGCGAACGCGTTTATATCTCTGCGTGGCTTATATTTTAAAATTCTAGGCATGGCTATGTGATAAGAAGATTGCTTCCCAACCAGATGGTTCCGAGTTCAGTCCCACTGCGCGGCATCTTGAGCAAGTTTCCTCTACTGTAGCCTCGGGCCAACCAAAGCCTTGTGAGTGGATTCAGTAAACAGAAACTGAAAAAAGCCCGTCGTATATGTGTGTTAGTGTTTGTCCCCCATCTCCGCTTGAAAACCGATGTTGGTGTGTGTACATCCC
>NC_142928.1:60516014-60523514 GCF_046866305.1 Octopus bimaculoides
GACGTCGAAGGGATTTGAACTCAGAAAGTGAAAAGAGGTATAAAACATCTCGTGGTATTTTGTCCGATGATCTAACACGTCTCCCACCCTTAGTAATTTCTTACATATGTGTAAGATTAGAGTGGAGGCGCAATGGCCCAGTGGTTAGGGCAGCGGACTCGCGGTCATAGGACCGCGGTTTCGATTCCCAGACCGGGCGTTGTGAGTGTTTATTGAGCGAAAACACCTAAAAGCTCGACAAGGCTCCTGCAGGCGATGGTGGCGAACTCTGCTGTACTTTTTCACCACAACTTTCTCTCACTCTTACTTCCTGTTTCTGTTGTGCCTGTAATTCAAAGGGTCAGCCTTGTCACACTGTGTCACGCTGAATATCCCCGAGAACTACGTTAAGGGTACACGTGTCTGTGGAGTGCTCAGCCACTTGCACGTTAATTTCACGAGCAGGCTGTTCCGTTGATCGGATCAACTGGAACACTTCACGTCGTAAGCGACGGAGTGCCAACAACAATAAGATTAGAAATTTGTTGGAGAACAGTTGTACGCACAACCAAGGTCTTCTTGCACTGAAACACTTTCTCGATTTTCGCCTGGATCCTCAAGCCGCTACCTCTACTCTTCTTCGTTTGGATGAACACGTCTTCTCCTTCAACTGCTTCTCTTTCACCCGTGATTTTTACCATATTTTCATGAGAATGAACTCTAGCTATGGGAATCTACGTAGGCTATGTTGAGGTCCAAATATTTTCACAGTTTACCGGTCCTACTCCTGAGCTATATGGTCGTTGTATCGACGACTGTATCGGTGTGATTTCACCCTCCCGCGAACATCTTGACTCATTTCTGTCTTTCGTCCAATCCTTCCATCTTGCCCTCGAATTTTCTTGCTCTGTCTCTAACTCCCCCACTGAATTTCTCCACATTTCTGTTAGCATCTCCACTCCTCTCTTATCACCTCCATCCACTACAGACACACAGATTAACACTTCTATCTCAACGTCTCCTCCTCCCACCCTACACACTCCAAACTGTCCATCCCCTACTCCCAGTTACCGTCTCCACCGGCTCTGCAGTGACGACCATGATTGTGCCACCCAATCGCATTTCATAACTCGTCACTTCACCCTACGTGGATACCCCCTTGCTATTATCCAGACTGCCCTCACCCGTGCGTGATCCATTGACCATGCCTCTGCTCTCTCTCTCTCTTGTTACCCACCCCACCTTATCATCCCCACTTTCGTCCCCGCCTACAACCCTTCCACTCTAACCCTTCAACGTACCATTCTCCAAGCCTTCCGTCGACTCAAGTCTGACCCCTCCGCCTCCATATCTTCCACAACCCACCCCTTCCCTCCTTGAAAATCGCCCATAATCTACGTAACCTAGTCTGTAGCTTCTTTTCCACTCCAGACACCCAACTGGGTCCTTCTCTTGTTCTCGCTACGCTGTCGCACCTTCTTCCTCTCCAACATCACTGTTCTCACCAGTGGTGCTATGTCGTTTCGTCCGACGTCACTTTGTTAAACGTCTTTTCGTCCACGCCTTTTGCACCGACGTCCTTTTGTCCGACGACTTTTTTGTCGAACAACTTTTTGTCCAATTTTAAATAAACTCTTTAGAAAACAAGATGAAATTCCTCTAATGATATATTCACAGAATTATAACGAGCCCCGTTATAGGATTGTTATTATCGTTCCTTTTCCTTCTCTGTTAACAGTTTTACTTTCTCCTTTTCCTTCTCTCTCTTGAGTATGATGCTGTGTATATAAAGTGCTGCAAATTTAGTGTACACATTTTTATTTTACCCATCCCGAAATGACAAAGTTCATAGTATCGACCAAAAACAAAAGAAAAGCAGCTGATGTAAATAATTACATCTACGATTTTCATTCAAGCAATACAAAACTAAGAAAATAATACTGGAGATGTCAGAAGAGAAGGCTGTGTTCAATGAGAATTTACACGGTAACGAAAACAATGAGCCGAAAATTATTTATTTTTCTAGTGAGCACCTTCATCCAGCTGATGTAGATTCTTTAAATGCTAGAAAAGCAGTTGCAAAAATAAATCATGAAGCGGTGGGAAACATAACAGCAAGTTCGAGTAGCATAATAGCATCTAAGTTTACGCAGTTAACAGAAAATATTTGCTCTCAACTTCGTTTGCCTGTACTTTCAAGGACTATTCAAAGGTGCCAACAAAAGAATTCTGGAAATTAATCAAAACTCTGAAGGAAAAGGAAGGGTTCGTTCAAGGTAAAATGACTCATATTCTTCGAGGAGGTCCGTCAAATTCATGTAGACGACACTGTACATGAATAACTGAAGAATAACTGAACGCTTCAAAAGATTGGTCAATGAATATGAGTCAACAGGAAAAATTGACTTTTTGAAGAGTGTGGCATATAATTTGAGTAAATTTTTAGTGATCATAACAAATCATTAGTTATATCTTATTACTTTTTTAAAATGCCTTTTTTATACTACATTTTTCCACAGTATTTTACTTGAATCCTATAAATAAAACTCTCAATGATTATTTGATTTTGATGTTCACCTTGTTTTCTAAAGAGTTTATTTAAAAAGTCGTTGGACAAAAAAATAATCGTACAAAAAGTCTTCGGACCAAAATACGCGGACGAAGTGACATTCGACAAAGTGATAGCGGACGAAAAGTAGGGTTACACTCACCAGTACCCACCAACGCCTTTACCACATCACCGTCTCATTCACCTGCACCTCCAGCAATGACATCTACAGTGTCTTCTGCTCTCTGTGTCGTTCCCTGTACACTGGCCAAACGAGACTCCGCTTAGCCGACCGATTCCCTGAACATATCCGAGACAACATATTCGCTAATCATACCATTATCTATCTATCTATCTATCTATCTATCTATCTATCTATCTATCTATCTATCTATGTAACTAACGATAGATCAATAGATCGATTGATGTACTGATTCATAAATATTGCTTGCATTCATTTACTACAGAATTACAAAAGGTTAAGTCAACATAATTGGCATTTGAACACAAAATTTTAAGGATTTCGAAACATGAATCTTTCTTACGAAATATTTCTGTAGAAAGATAATTAATGCCTGGGCACTTTAAGCATCATGTTGCTTCATGACCTACCTTTCATAAAATTTACAGAAGACCTGCAAATCCTGCTTACTTTCCTGTCGCATCCTTTTGAAGAAGGAAAAATTTTTCTTCAAACAAAATTTATGTTCTTTGGCTACGATATTACATATTTTCACATCTCTCCTAACAAATAAACAAAAAATAACATCTGTTTAAGATATGACTACAGGTAAGAAAAAGTGGGAACAGAATTGCTACTGAACAGGAATCAAGTTTCTTACTGATCGCTTATTCATTGACCAAATATACAAAGAAGAGTCGTTTTTAATGACATGTGGTCACTCATTTTAGTTTGTAGGAGTAGGAATGGGGCTACCTTGATTTCACATCTTGTTAGAATAATGTTTTCACTTTCTTTTTACTGCCACACTCCTTATCTTTACCTTGGTTTTCCGTAAAATTGAAGGTCTGGATGAGCGAAAATCTACATTCTATAGTACAACTACTCTAGTTGGTGTTTTCCTTGCTCCTTGTTGATGTATATCCGAATCATATGGATAACAGTTTTTCTTTTTAGTATTCGCTAACGTTGTCGAAAGTGTTGCAGTTAATATTTATATTTAGGAATTATTCCCAATACACAAGAAATTTGTATTTCATTTCCACGCTTATAAAAGGAGAAAAAAACCCTATTGAAATCTATTTCTGCTGCAAAGTGGGGGTGAGGAAAGATATCTAAACCATCTTGATTATGCAACATCAGAATAAACACATTTACGTTAGAGAAAACAAATATTATAATAACTGAAATTCAATAATAATCATGATGCTAACGATTTATTACATGGATAAAATCGATTAAATAGACAGCAGCACTCAGCTCGTTCTCGATAAAACTCAGTAAAGCTGAAAAGATATTCGGTGAGAATTGAACACAGTGTACCAATAAAAGTAATCAAATATTGCTAATATTAGGTAAGGTGACATGCCGGGCAAAATGCTTCGTGGAATTTCGTCTGCCCTTACCTTCTGAGTTTAAATTTTTCGAGGTGGATTTTGCCTTTCAGCCCTTTCAAGGTTGATAAATTAAGTCTCAGTTGAGCACTAGCGTCATATAATCGACTTAGTCTCTCCTCCAAAATTGCTGGCTTGGTACCGAAATTGTAAACAAATATTAGATAAAGTGAAGGCGGTGAGCTGGCACTCTGCCTTCACCTTACCAAGTTCAAATTCCGCTGAGGTCGACTTTACCCTTCATCCCTTTCAGGGTAGACTGATTAAGTACCAGTTCAGCACATAACTTCTACCTCGAAATTGCTGGCTTTGTGCCAAAATTTGAAATGAGATATTAGGTAAGGAGTTCTACCTTTTTTTTTACCATTTGACAATACAGATGATGACGAGAAGAAATAGGAGAAGAATAAGAAGCAGGAGAATGAGAATAAAAATTAGAAGATAAGGGAAAGGAGAAAACGAGGGAACGAAAGAAAGAAGAAGAGGAGAAAAAGGGGGTAGAAGTGAAGTACTCTTTTCCAGAACTTTTGTCGAAAGGTAGATTAGAGTGGAAAGGATGGTCCAAGTGAAAGGGCCTGCTGAGCATTGAGGTAAGATAATATATAGATAGCACTTGACCCCAGTGAATAGGTTGAGCGTTATTTTTGGGACTGGGTTCATGAGTAATGTTTGGAATTCTTTTCTATGTTGGGGTAAGTATCACTTGTTTCACTGGTTTGAAGGGAGTAATCGTGTCAACTCTGGAAATGACCCCCCGCGGGTACAACGCAATAATGAGGAAGCGGATATTTATACGCGTGTAGGCTTTCCTGCCGCAAATATTAGTCTCTTTGAAACTGTAAAACGGAGACACAAAGTGTGTAGCACACAGAAACACAGAAACACTGAACCACAGATGCAGATTTCTGGATGTCATGCTAAACTGGAAATGGAATACTCAAGCTTAGAAATGGTAAATTGCAAAGCAATGACTGTGGTTATGTTTCCTCAGACAACTTGAGCTTATATGTTTAAGAGGAAGTAATACTGTTTGAAGATGAATATAGAAGCTCTACGCTATATCGAAGAAATTACAGCTGCCACTGCAAAACTATTTCACTTATAAACGTAAACAAAAGAGGTTGTGATGTAGACTCAATTCATTGAGTCTCATATTATTAACGTTAATGTTGATCTGAAGATGAAAGTAATCTATCACAAGACAGGTACCAGGAGTGAATACTCCCAACGAATGATGCTCTAGACCTCATCTGCTATTCAAGAGGACTGTCAGTTAGGCAAACAGTTTGATTAAAGCTAATGAAACGATAATGACTATGCAAGACCCTTGCAACCATAGATAGATTGATAAAGGTTAGGAATTAGTTCTAGTTTAGACTACGCTACCCTATACAAAGGATATCTTCAATCTTAAACAAAAGCATGTTTATTTAAAACTTTAAAAATGCGAAACTAATACCTACATTTTCTACAACCACACATGTGCCTCATCTGACGTAAATTCGTACCATTGATATTAATTTTAAAATTAATTTCACGATTTATGAAATTATTTAATGCATTTAATCTTAGTCTTCTTTAAATATTGACTGTTTGCATTCTACCGATTTGAAGTTGTGATATTTAGGTTTCATGTATATTATATAAAATATATTCTATAATTAATGTTTTTTTTGTTTCGTATACGTTTAAAAGGTATATTAAAGTGTTTACAAATATATCATAAACATGGTACTTTCTAGAGTTAAATTAGTTATGACTACACATGTTCACTTGACAGCAAATACTTTCAGGTCGAACTATCAAACCAGTCATTAGAATCGTTTAAATAGTGTAACTTTATTGGAGAATATGTGCTCATGACGCCTAGCTCCTTGATTTCCCATACTTTGTCCATTCAGGACAAATTTGCGCCTTAGTTCCTGTCTTTAAATGTAATGCCAAAATGTAAAACTTTCGTATCAGTCTAAAATGAGAGGACGCTTGGAAATTCCACTAACAGAGACATGTTTAAAACATAAGTGAAATATAGGTTTAAAACGATGCCAAGAAAATCTTCTACAAAACCTATTCCTGAGAAAGAAAAAAAATGTAATGGCCAAGAAACAAGAATCAAAGGTATTTGTTACTGCGGTACAATGTTATGGTTTTCAGTCCAGAAACTACTTAGGAACATTTATTTTAACTTCGTTCAATTTGTGTTGAGAAATTGGGCGTTCCAAGGCTTTTCTCAGGAATTCTTAGACACCCTAATAGTGCTGGGAAAGCAGAGAGAAGAGACTGAATGTCTGTGGTCTGCACGTCGGTACATGCTTAACGATTTCATACCAATCACTAGGTAGAATTTCTTTGGATGTAACTTGTAATGATTTGTTTTCAAAACACTGTTCCAGATGTCAGCGCTTTATTGAGAACCTCACATGCGGAGAATAGGAAGAAACAAGTACATTGTCTAGCGTTACTGCACAAATTTCATATTTTGGTCGGAGTACGCAAGCACCTTCACTTATGGACATCCTACAATGTCTTCTCCTAGTTAATCTATTGGGTTCTGTATGTAAATCCGATCTGGATAACACACTGCAGTTTGTCAGTTCGGGAAACACATTCAATACCAGTCGTATAGCGGGAAAAGTGTGAGCGATTCTGAACGGTTTTTAGACCGAACACTTTTCCTTCACACAAACCCTTCATGCGTCTAGGGTAGCATTCAAATCTTCAACAAACCGTCTTTTTTATGTTTGTTTTGCTGTTGTTACTATTAGTTATTATTCCTGTTGATACCAGTGTCGTTTCTTTTTGTCGCTGCTATTTTACGCAGACAGAAGCGCTAGAGACTGCTAATATCATGCATTTGAAACATTTTAGCTCTCTTCCTTCTTCAACCAACATGTTCCGTGCACCTTTAATAAGTAATATGTTGAATACAATCATTATCGATTATTTGTTGAAATGTTTCTATTTTTATCTCCCCTGATTTTTAGTAATGAAGTGATAAACCACGGCTTTATACGAATTGCCACATAGTTGATCCCAAGTGTTCCCATTGCTTTCACTATAATACCTTTCTAAAGTATCAATTATAATCCCATAATTAATCTATAGACATATTACTGCAAAAAAGAATCTTTATGTGGCTGTTCAAAGTGCTAGAAATACCAGGCAAATCTTCCTCAAATAATACTCTACAATCTTAACATGATGGACAACCTGAAATGGGACATCGTTTGAAATCCTCTGCTGCTTTGTCATGAAAAGAGAAGTTTCTTTCTTATAAACTTGCCCACAAAATAGTGTTTTTCCTTTGAATGAATGACATGGGAGAATACATAAACTCAGGTAAAAGAAGGGGAAGACATTTGATAGCGCCACAAAATAAAGATGTATTCCTAGAAACC